>NC_080745.1:85506825-85806825 GCF_020826845.1 Diceros bicornis minor | reverse complement strand
TGTCTCTTTTTACAGTTTTTGACTTAAAACCTATTTTGTCTGATGTAAATATAGTTACCCCAGCTCTCTTTTGGTTTCCATTTGAATATCCTTGTCTGGCTGTGGTATCAGGGTAATGCTGGCCTCCTAAAATGAATTTGGAAGTGTTCTTTCCTCTTCTGTTTTTTGGAGGAGTTTGAGGAGAATTGGCATTAATTCTTTAAAGATAAATTTGTAGAAGTAAAATACGTGGTAAAGTTCTTTGTGCTTTTTATATTTTTATATATATTGTCATATCACCTTGAATAAACCTGGTACTAATTTAATGTCCCACTAAGTATATATAAGAATAATTTTTTTCACATTGAGGGCAGCAGCTGGTTTTAAAGCTAAAACTATCAGGCAGGTGCCTCTTGAATGTCCTGGTTTGATTGAAAAAACTGGTTCAATTTTCTTACCTTCAAACTTGGTCAAATTCAACTCTGCCAGACATGACACAATTAAAAGGGCCAAAGGGATGAGCCTTCTCACAGCCTCCATCTTTGTGAGGGGCAGGGAAGCCTTAAGGGCTAGCAGGATTTTGTGCTTCTCTGTGTTTCATAACTATGTTGGTTTCATAAGCTTCCTGGCAACCTCCAAGGAAATGTGTCAGTTGGACCATGCAAGGGGTAGATTTATGTGAGAATGTAGCAGCTGTGTGACTGGTTTATCGACAGCACTTCCCAACAGTGAGTGTTTGCTCTCCTCAACTGATTCCTGGAAGGTTTGCAGAGAGTACCCAGCTAAAGCTCATCCCAGGGGATCTCCAACACCTGGCACGCAGTAGGCACCGAGTAATTCCTCGTGGCACTGACTTGGAGTTGAGCCTTTGAACTGTTATTTGTTCAGATCATGAAGCAGGTAGCACTACTGACATCATAAGCTTTCATGGCTTTTTTCCAAAAATTAAAGCCTTTGGATTCTAAAGGACCAGCTGGGTCAGGCAGGTGCTATAGCACCTGGGCAAACTCTGGGTCCAGATGGGTCGCTCAGATGCCTGCCAGGTTGCTGACCCTGACAGGGAGAGAGAGGCGGCCCAGGATGCGGAGGAAAAGGAAAGTACAGGTCCAGGTTCAGTTGCCAGGAATTTCAAACCATTATGTCCTGAGAGCCTGAAGCAGGCAAAGTAAAGTCCCTCAGGCACTACATTTTGTAGATAGACAGGAATCCTGGTGTCCAAGGTGAGACTAGGAAGAGTAAGTGTGTGAGTATGTGGTGTTGCCCTTTTCTCTTTCTTTCTTTCAACAAGTATTCTTTCTCTCTCTTTCTTTCTTTCCTTCTCTCTCTCTCTTTCAACAAATATTCATTAGTTACTGTTTTAGGGTCTGGGAATACAGAATTGAAGATGAGAGACAGAATCCTGCCTCATGGAACTTATATTCTAAGTGAAGGAGACAGACAACAAAAATAAATGAAAAATTCAAGTAGTGAGAGATGCCATGAATATAATAAAACAGGGTGATGGGATAGAGAGTGACTGCCTTAGAGGTGGAGATGGAATATCAGAGTGGCCAGGAAATGCATCTTGAAAGATGAAATATGAGCTAACACAGAAAGATAAGAGGGAACCTTGGGAGGTACATGTTAAGTAAAAGAAAAGGCAAGTACAAAGGCTCTGAGGAAGCAAGTAGTTTAGCACATCCACAAAATAAGGGAAGTCAAGCCAGTGTGGTGGATGTCAGTGAAGGGGAGGGAAGTAGGGGCTGAGGATGGAAAGGAGAGGCAGGTAATGATCAAATGGTGAAGGACCTGTAGGTCAGATAAGGAGTTTGGATTTTATTCTAAGTTCAATTGGAAATTTCTGAGCAGGAAAATGATGACTGATTTTTAAAGAACCTTCTGAGCAGTTCTGTGGAGGTAAAGGTAGGTATAGACTGGATCTTCTAGGTTGAAACCCTTCCTGGTTGCCTTCAACACTTCTACTGATGTACTGACTGTCCTGCAGCCCAGGACCCCTCATTGGGCTCTAGGACATTGGGATTCTTGGGAAGCGCACAGGCCCACACTGTGACCCAGGGGATCCATTCCAGGTTGGGTTCCTGGACCCAGAGTTTGGCCTCACGCCAGTGCTGCAGTGGCAAGGCCAGCTCCTGTGACATTGAAAAGTTGTGCTCACGATGAGCTGGGACACTCACCGAGGTACCTGCACAGCTCCATTCAGTTCCTGTCAGCTCAGAGGCTTCTGGGGCTGGCCATATACCAGGCGGGACTGGATGTCCTTGTGTGAGAGTGAGCAGGGGGCATGAGTATAGGGTGGGGACTCTTCTGATTACTAAGGGCCACTCACCTCAGCTGTTTCCACAGACCTCCACTCCTTCCCCCACCCTGGGGTTTTTTACTATATCCTTCTCCTTCTCTCCTATGGACATGATCTGCTAGCTCCCTGAACCATCACCACTGACTGTGAGAGCTTCATGGTCACTCCTCTGGGAGGGAGACTAGCAGAGGGGAGGGAACCCTGGGTTAGCAATCAGGAAAGAAGCATGGTTCAGGCCACTGGCAATTTACTGCAGGGTAATGGAGTGTCGTGGGGTTGGCATACCTCATCTCATTTAATCCTCACAATCACCTATGTTAACTCCCATTTTGAGTCAAGGAAACTGAGACTCAGAGAGTTTACATAACTTCTGCAAGTGAAAGGCAGACTTGTATTTGAACCAAGTCTATCTGCCTCTAAAGCCGACATGTTACTCTCTCCCTACTACCTAGCACAGGGGTGTCCCAAAGAGCCCTTGTCCCATTCTGCCTCCCTCACGGACCCTGTAGTGCCTGGATGTCAGGTGTATTCCCAGTGTATGGAACATGCTTGTGCAGGGTCTCCTGTTGCTGGGCACTCTGCCGCCCGGTGGGTGGGGTTCAGAGGGGACTGGATGTGCTCTGTCTGACATGGAGCTTACTGGTGGCAAGAGAAAACTGAAGCTCACATGAATACCTAAGATGAGGCCGCAAGTAGCTGATGGCAGGACAGGGGTGGAGAAAGTGCTCTGAGAACTCAGAGGGACAGGTCACTTCCAGGTGGAGGGTGCAGAGCAGCCTCCAGGGAAGATACAGTCCTGATTAGCCTCTTAAAACTCATACTGAGGCTGGGAGCGCTCACCCTCCGGGGATTTTCTCGGCCATCCCAACAGCTGCTCTGTGTGAGCAGCTCCATACCCTACAGCCCCTTCTGGCAAATTTCACCACCACTAAAATGCTGAATATTCCATCAGCCACGCCCTCTGCTGAGAGGACTGAAACTCAGCCAGGAGGTGGCCTCTTCCAAATGCTTAGTGCTGTTGTGGTTTACTTCTCCTTAGCCTAGAGGTAGCACTGTTTCTTTCTTCTCCTATTTATCTTTTTTACCCATTTTAGTAGGTAACCACCTTTCTTCTCCTATTTATCTTTTTTACCCATTTTAGTAGGTAACCACCTGTTACTAGTTAACTCTGTACATTAGGTAAAACATGTGATGCTCACAAAGTGAGGATTCTATTGTCACAGGAAGTACAAATCGTGGTTACAGATAGGGAGTCTGTGCTTAGAAAGGGGTTCTAGAGGCTCAGCAGAAGGAGCTAGAACAGTCAAGGGTGCATCTTGGGGTCCATTGGTGTGCTTAAGCTTTGGCGAACATTTATGGAACACATCCTCAGGCACTGTTCTGAGTGTTACATGCTTTAACTCATTTATGAGATGTAATAACTCATTAATGAGTAAAAATAATGACTTATGACAAGGATTATGTTAAATGCTAATGCATCACCACAGCAATGTAAATTAACAGAATCAAAACATTGTGTTTTATGTGAGTTTTCAGAATGTAAAGAAGAAATTACTTCCTGATTGGGGTGGAGATAGCTCATTATGTGCAATATCTATTACTACATAAATGTTTACCAGGCACATTCACAACTGAAATAAAAACTACCTTTCTGAGCTTCCCTGGCAGCTAGATGATACCGTGTGATTCAGTTCTAGCACATGGGATTTAAGCAGAAGGGGAATGCATAGCTTTTTCCAACCCTCTCTCTTTTGTCTAGAATTTGGACATGACAGTTAGAGATCCAGCTGTCATCTTGGACCATAATATGACTTTGGGAAAAGAAGCCACAGTAGAACCTCATGGTCCCTGATGCTGGGGAAAGACAGCCAGCCAGACTGCTCACTGCTGGGCATCTTGAACATGAGAAAAAGCAAATTCTCACTTGTTCAAGCCACTGTTATTTGGAGATTTTCTGTCACAGTCACACCTAATCTTAACTGAGAAAATAGTCAAGTGGTTTGTTCTACTTAACATGGGAAAGAAAAACTGAGCTTTTACAAAGTTTGAAGGAAATATCTCCTTAAGCTTTAGAAACTCCTGAATCTTTTATATCAAAAGTTCAACTTTGAACAGTGAATTTTCATATCCACTATAATTTTGTGACATGCAATTAAGTGATGTGATTCAAAAGCAAAGAAATCACTAAGGTGACAAAAGATTTTAATACTATCCAGACTACTAGAACAATTCTTATTTTTAAGAAATACTTTTTAAAGAAGCCTGAGAAGAGCGCTGCTGTGGAAATCATCGCAACTTCAGTTGTGCGGGTAAGCACTGCATTGCTTGAAGGCTACTCACCATCCCCTCAGGAGAAACACATCTTTTTACCTTATTTGTCTATAACTTAAGATCTTTCCTCTTCAGCATCTCATTGAATCCTCAAAACAACCCTATCAGGTTGTTTTACAGACAAGGAAAATAGGACTTGGAGGAATTATATGTCACACACAAGTTAAGTGAGGTGGAGCCAGATCCAGACCATACTGACTCAGAGCTGCAGGAGATTTAGATAAGGGAGTGTTCACTTGGAGTGTCAGATCCATCCTCCACTTAGTGGGGTTCCCTCAGCACCACTGACCTTCAGTCGGAGCTCCACAAGGCAGGATGAAGGTCACCTGTCTTCGCATGGCCTCTGACGCCATCCCCATCTCAGCCTAGCTTACCTTCCCAGCCTCATCTCCCACTGCATGTCCCACAGCCCACGTGTGTTTGCACCTCAGCCTGGGCCTCCTCTTCATTTCCTCCTCTACCTGCTCAAAGGCTGTGCTAATGCCCTCTCTTTGGGAAGCTGAGCCCCTGAGGCTCTCATCTGTCCCCCTCATATTAATTATTCCTTCCTCTGTGTCCCCATGCCCTTTGCTTGTATTGAAACCTGAATCTTGTTAGACCTGTGGGGGTTTCCAGTCTATGATTTTTCACTCTGAACAGATACCTGACTTGAGTTCAGGAAACAAAGCTTCTGCATCTGTGCTTTCCCAGCTGACCTCACTCTTTTAGACTCAGGAGTACTCAAGTAAATATACGTTGAGATGAATTAAGTGGATTTTATTTGCTTTTCAGATTACTAAAAATGCTTTAGTTTGCAAGTGTTTTTCATGTTATATCCAACTCTTGTCAGTCAGGATTCTCTAGAGACACAGAACTAATAGGACATACATAGATATATAAGAGGAGATTTACTAGGGAATTGGCTCAGATAATTATGGAGGCTGAGATATGCCATGATATGCCTTCTGTAAACTGGAGAACGAGGAAAGCCGGTGGCATAATCCTGTCTGAATCTGAAGGCCAGAGAACCAGGGGAACCAGTAGTGTAACTCCCAGTCCGAGCCCAAAGGCCTGAGAACCAAGGGAGGGGGGATGAGGTTGTGAGGGGTGCTGATATAAGTCCCAGAGTCCAAAGCCCCAAGAAACAGGAGCTCTGATGTCTGAGGGCAGGAGATTAATGTCCTAGCTCAAGAAGAAAGAATAAATTTGCCCTTCCTCTGCCGTTTTGTTCTGTTCGATCCTCAACGGACTGGATGATGCCCACCTGCATTGTACAGATCTTCTTTACTCAGTCTACTAATTCAAATTCTAATCTTTTCTGGAAACATCCTCACAGACATACCCAGAAATAATGGTTTACCGGCAATCTGGGCATCCCTTAGCTTAGTCGAGTTGACCCATAAAATTCACCATCACAACTCCACCCTTTGCCAACTTAGCACCCATATGCATCTTCTTAAGTCATATTTAATCTCCAAATAAAGACAATAATAAGGTCATAATTCCACCTAACATGATACAACTATCCTATGTACAACCAAAAACACACTAAGTCCTTCCCTAGAAGAGGAGGTAAATCCTTGAGTGATGTTTACTTTTCTGATATCCCATGACTTAAATACTATCATGTAAAATTAAATACTACTTAAATACTGATATAAAGTCAATACATCTTATGTTACATGATACAGAAATAAGAGAGGAAACAAAACAAAGATATTTGCTTAATACATGTATATACACATAGGACGTATTCATAACAAATAAGGAAATACTCGTGACGATTACAGTCCTTGTTTCTCTAACTGATCATACAGTAGTCGTTAGTATTTATAACTACCTTCTTCTACTACTCATTCTGTACTCCCTTTGCCTTCAGCAAGAACCTCAGCTGGTTCATGGTTTTTCACCTAGCAGGATGACCCAAACCTTCATTCCTGAAGGGTCTGGGCCATTAGTATACCTGCTTGGATTGGGTGGTAGTTTTCCATTGATCACAGAGCACTAAGAGATGCCCTAAGAGATCTCCTGCTTTTCAGACATACTCTTCCTTACTACCTCCACTGTGGAATGGTAGTCCAATTTCCCCTTGGAAATCCAGATCAATCACACTGGCCAACACTGTAATGCCCTTGTTGGCCTGTTGGCTCAGAGGCATGAGGAGACCAAAGTGGCTGGGTGGCAGTTTTAACTTCCTTCCAGTTCAACGGAATCATTGTGTCTCCTGGGGGAAGCATTCCTCACTCTGGAACTAAGATCCCTAGGCCATAAAGTCACGGGAACAGGGAGCAAAACTTTTGCTAGTGGGTCACTAGGGGTAATGGTGAGTACTGTCACTCCCATTTCCACCCATTGATTCCTGGACCCGTGAATCCTGGCTATCAGAGAAATAGTAACATATATTGGATGCTATTCAGAGCACACAGCCTTCTGGAGAACCTTGCCCTAGTCCTGCAAGGTACTGCCACCTAGTTAGCACTGTAACTGAGTCTTCAGAAGGCCAATCCATCGTTCTATGAAGCCAGCTGCTTCAGGATGGTGAAGAACATAACACCTCTAAGCTGCAGGATGTGGCCTAAATGAGTGCTGTCGCTGGGAAGGAGCCATGCTGTGGGTATCTGGCCTGCGGAACTGATCACATCATCTCCTGGGCCCTATAATGCCCCATGTGACTTGATTGCTCTGTTTGATAAGTCTGAGAGGGGGTTGTGCTTTGACAGCGTTCTATTTTCAAGGTGTTTGGGCACCTGAGAATAGGACCTGTGTCTTAGCTCTGGAATGGTAAGTGCCTAACAGAGGGCCTGAAACCCATTAAGTGTCATGGGCAATGACCCCAATGTGAATTTTGTCAATATGGTAACAGCTTTGCTCATCTGAACCTCTAAATTGAAACACAGCAGTAAACTTAGACAAAGTCATAAACCCGGAAGTATATTCTTTCGCTTACTATTAAGAATAGTTTAGGCTGGCCCAGTGGCGCAAGTGGTTAAGTGCGCGCGCTCCGCTTCAGCAACCCAGGGTTCGCAGGTTCGGATCCCAGGCGCGCACCAATGCACCACTTCTCAAGCCATGCTGTGGTGGCGTCCCCTATAAAGTAGAGGAAGATGGGCGCAGATGTTAACTCAGGGCCAATCTTCCTCAGCAAAAAGAGGAGGATTGGCAACGGATGTTAGCTTAGGGCTGATCTTCCTCACAAGAAAAAAAAAAGAATAGTTTAACACTGCTCATTTAATCACCCAGATTCAGCTACTGACCACACTACCATCCAGTGTACTTGGAAGTATTTTTTTGAGTTCCAGTGGAACTCTCTGACCGAAGGGGAAACTAAGCTCAGAAAGTAGAAGTGACCATCATGTTCCCGCAGCAAGTCAGGGCAGAGCTGGACCCAGCGCCTGGCTCTGTGACCTTGCCCACAATTCCCTCCACCCAAGTCCAATCCCTTCCACCATCCAACCTTTGTGAATCCTCAGAAATGTTCTCTTGTTCCCCATCCCAGTCCTTCTAATTCTGTGAGCCAGACACTCTGCTCTGGCTCTGAGCTAGAAGGTCTGCAAAGAAATTCAGTCATAGGTGATTTAGGGAAGAGGCTGGTTTTTTGTTTTTGTATTTCATTTTACATCCTAAATAATACCTCCTGGCAATCCACATTTGATGACTATTCAGGAGTGTTGAGAGTAATGGCAGAATGAGCAGCAGCTGTGTTCAGAATCAGCGAGTTGCACTTGGTGATGTGATCCGGTTACAGGGGCTTGCTTTCTCTCTGTGGGAAATTCTTCGTAATTCACACCCACAAGGACTTTCGCCGGGGCCAGTTATTCTGCCAAGTGCCCATCCTGTGACTACCACCTGGGTCAGGTGTTTGCAAACACCCTGATACCTGCAAAATTGCATCTCTGGTGGCAGAAAGCAGCCCGGATTCCAGGCTACTGGGAGTAAGCCTGGGAGGCCCCCTTACTTGGCCCAGGTTCCATCTCTGTGTCTCTTCCACAGCTCCTTTGGCTCTGCTCCCAGGATTCTCATCTTCACCTTCAGACTCCTGCACAGCCAAGGATCTTGCTGTGGCCCTTGCAACTGCTATGAGAACAGTCCAGTGTTGCCCCTGGGAGAGGATCTCCCTAGGGAAACCTATGCCCTTGGAGCCAATGTAGTGCTCAGGGCTCTGGAGGACATAAACATCTGGATGGACAGTGTGCCTGCAGATGTTAGCACATACCAAGGTTTGAAAACTCGTTCTGAGTCTTTATAAAACCCAAAAGGAAGATGTCCATTTTTTGAGTCTCAAGGAGAGGGCTCCATGTAATAAAATACAAGCAGAATTAGCACTTTTTAGGGAAAAGTTTATCTCATTCAGAGACATCATGTTTCCCTTTTTGCCTAGGCTGCTATGAAGCTTCAGTCTAAACTTAGTTTTCAAATGCTTTTATTGTTTCATCCCAAGCATCTAGCACAATGATATCCCTTCCTGTTAAATTGTTTACATGCCTCCTTTTTATTTTCTACTCTAACTCTTCTTATTTTCCAATATAATATTACAAGCTAGTTGTCCCAAGGCTCAGAGTGGGTAATACACAAATTTAAGTACATTTATAATGAACAATAACAATACTGGAGGCAGAGACGATTATTTTCAGTATTGCATATTTATTCAAAAGCACATAAATATAATGTTATATAGTATATAATTTAAACACTATAGAACTTGACTTGAATAATAAAACATTGTACTAAGAAAGAAATATTGCTCATGAAGATGTCTGTGCCTACCCAAGTCAGAGTCCCTCGTTTACGTCACAGAAGCACGGTGGCACGGGATCAAAGTCGGCATACAAGCTACATTCGTCACAGCATTGGAGGTAGGGACAAGACCCAGTGGCGATGGCAGTGGCTGTAGCGAGCTTGTCCTGGGTGAGCATGGCTGGATTATTTTTTAAGGCCAAACAAGCAGGTACCTTTGGGGCTCTTGAGAAAAGACATACACACACAAGCATGGGATTAGAATTTTTCTTCTCAGTCCATTTGTTACAATTGTCAGGGGTATCTGGGAAGTTTAGGGCTGGAGCCAATCAAACACATAACACCAGCCTGAAATTAAACCTCTCTGCCTCCGTCCTAAATCCTATCCAATCCCTTCCTCTCCTAATATTGCTAGCAACGTAAAAGCAGGTTACAGCAAATGAGGGAGAGGGAATTGCAAGTGTGATCACCCAGCTGATTGCGGCAGGCCCGCCAAGTGCAGAGCATGACAGAGAAGGTGCCACAGTCGGCTGTCCCCCAGATCCTGAGATTTACCTTCTAGCTCACAGGCTTAACTTCCCCAGAATGGGAACATCACTGCTTCTGACAACTAATCTCTCCCATATTTGAAGGTTCCTCTCCCCCAAATTTAATTATCTCTTATTTGATCTATACTTCCTTGTGAAGTGTCCCCCAGGCTCTTCACAGCTCAGCTTCCCCATAGTCCTGTAGGCCCACCTCACTGTCCCCAAGGCCATGGCAATGAATGAGAGAGCACCCTGAGAGCGCCCCAGCTCAGGCAAGGGGAGAGCAGTTCAGCCCGTCCTCTGAGTGAACGCGAGGCAGAGCCTCATACACAGCCTCCCCCGCAGTCTTCAGTCTGCAGTGCCCGGGACAGAGAGGGCCCAGCCAGTCTGCTGATGTAACCAGCTGAGGGTAAACTCAACCAAGTCAAGCGACAGCAAAGCAGTGCTGACACACTGCTGCCAGCTGAGAACATTCTACTTATGAGCTCACAGCCCCAGGCCAGAAGGGGAAGAAGCCAAGATTCTACACTCACCTGCCTTTGCCTTTTCAAACCCGCCTGCTGCTCCTGACCTCACCCAGGGTGTGGCCACAGGCCAAGGAATGACCCTGCTCAAGCAGAGAGCCCCAGGAATCCCATTTTGGGGGGGGTTCTTATTCACTCTTACCCACATCACTCACTTCAATGTGTTGGCCACTTTGCAGCAAAGATAGATGACAACACCCATCAGCACAAATGCGGTGATCAGTAAGCCGCCACCAATGGCAACCATAATCTTGAGGTCAAACATCTTACACCCACCTGGGCAGAGAAGTACAGGCAAGCGGTGAATGTGGCTTCCCTCCCCACACAGCCACCCAGCACCCTCAATATGCTTCCTTAAGTGGAGGAAGAATGAACCCCAAACCACAGAGCCCTATGTGCATAAAACATGAATGAATCTTTCCAGAAAAGCCTAGGATCGTAAGCTGGCCCAGGATGTGTTAAAAGGGACTGAAATGCAAAGTCCAGAGAGAAGGAAATTGGGAGAGAAATTGGGAAGAATCTTTTCCCTTTCACAGGCAGTAATGTACAACTGTAAGTAAAAAACAGGCCTGCACTTGAGCAAATGGTTTTATTCCCAAACACCTGGGTCTCATGAAATATCTTCACTGATAGAATCAGGATTGACCCCCCTTGCTGTTTATCAAGTTTAAAAATATTTTATAGGAATAACTTTTTTCAAAATGTCATACTGTGCAATACTGAGAATATGCAAACCCATTTTGTGAGTGATACGTTTTAAGGAAAAGAGCTCTTAATTCTCCCAACTGAAAACTGTCTTGCCATCTCATGGTTTAAGGAGATTATAGGAGCCCTTGTCCCTCATTCTGTCTCTCTAGGAAACCATAGGCCTTTGTACCATTTCTCCTCCAAAATCCACCCAGGAAATCCAATTTGTCTGAAATAAGCAATTTGCTTAATCTAACACTCTGAAACTGGGGAACAGTGAAAAATGGAAGAAATAAGCAATTCAACTGCTAAGTATACTTACTGAAGTTAAACCACCCAGATCCATATGAAGGCCACCTGCAAAGAAAAAAAAAAAAAATTAGGGAACAGGATATTTTATCAAACCGGTAATTTGAGAAAGAGGGATCTAACTATCCCCGTTAAGAGGAATTAAGACCCAAGGCTGAAGAGCTCACCTTAGAAGCACGGCCACTGCCCAGGTCCAACTTCTATGCCACAGGCATGTGACATCAACACTCTGGACACCAGCAACCTTTCATGGAGTTCTGAATTCTGTTCCATGTGTAGGTACATTTTAGCCCCTATGAGGTAGAAATACTATTTTGAATCACTTAATTCTAAGTCTTTACCTTTTTAAGTCTTCTTTCCCTCATATTAATTTTCAGGATTTGACTGCTAATCAAAAGCAGGTTTAAGATTTCAATTTCAAAAATAAAAGAAAAAGACAGTAATGTGGGGAGGCTAAAATACCCTTATACTTAAAAGTTCAATTATAGAAGAATGGTTAGACTTTATGCTTTAGCTACACAACAAAATAATATGGAGTCATTTACTAGGATTCAAGCATATGCTCATTGACATTGGAAGATTTTTATACTTTATAGTTAAGGGTTACATAAATGAAAATTGACTAGGGTACTTGTTCTAGTCAGGTGTGTGTGATTTTAAGGTACTTATACTCAGCCAATCTAGTAATATTACATGAGGAGACTCCAGGTGCAGACAAGATGGCTTAGATTTGTTTCTCCCTGCTCCTCCCTGTGAAGCATAATTGTAACCCCTGTAAAAAACACAAGAGTCAAACAAAGGAGAACTCTAAAAGTTGGAAAGAGGAAAGCAAACTAGTTAGGGACCCAGGCGTAGATGAGCAACACAGCAGCAGGACAGAAGGAGGTGGCCCAAGGGTGGTGTTTTCCAACTCTGAATATAGCATCAGAAGGTGGCTCCAGTGGGATCATCCCCCCTTGATTTAATGTGGGTCCTGCTGACAAGCCCAGGCCAGCCCAGCAATAGAGGCATGGTGGACGGTGTGGGAGCCCCACTGACAATAAGTGGCCAGGGGAAGTGCATTGTTCCCTCACTGTTTCTGAGACTCCTCTCCTCCACTGAGAGACAGCAGGGTGGCCAGTTGGCAGCTCAAAGGGGATCCCACCATAACAAGCATCTTTGTCCCCATGGGCCAGAGATTCCCTTCTCCCACCTAGATGCACCAGGTGGCTCTAGCCTGGGGAATCTCCTTCTGCTCCTTCAGGCAGCACTGTCAGGGACCTGGGAGCCCGAGTGACACCAGAGAAACTAAGCAGATCAAAATAGCACTGCAAAGTCCCTGACTATTAAATTGCCATTGGAACCTCATTCCACAAAAGTAGGCCAGGACCTGCATGCTAAACCTAAGCAGGGTGACTACTTAATAAAATAAAAGATTTAAATAGGACCTCCTAGAGTCTCCTAACATAATTATAGCCAAAATATCCAGGATTCAATGGAAAGTCATGTGCTAGACCAAGAACCAGAGAAGTAACACCTGAATGACAAAAGACCACGAATTGATGCCAACAAGAAGATATATCAAATGTTGGAATTATCCAAAAAGGACTTAAAGGAGCCATTATAAAAAGTCTTCAACAATTAATAACACATCTTCTTGAAACAATGAAAATATAAAAATTCCAGCAAAGAGAGGGAAGCTATAACAAAAGAAAAGTTAAAGGAAAAACAAAGTGAAAATAGCTGACAAAAGTGATGGGGATGGGAGGAGTATTTATCTGGGATGGTCAGGGAAGGCCTTTCTGAGGTGACATTTCAGCAGAGGCCTGGAAAAAGGCAGGAAGCAAAATGAGGAGGTATATTCCAGGCAAGAAAATATTAACTATAGAATCCTGAAGCTGCAATGGGTTTGGTGTGTTCAAGGAACAATAAAAGGGCCATTGTGGCTGGAGTGGGAAGCATGAAGGGGAGAGTGGCAGCAGGAGACAAGTTGGAAAAATTAGCGAAAGACACAGTCTTGTGGGCGTCTAGTTTTTTTTCTAGAATGCCTTTGGAGGGTGTCAATTGTGGTTTTGGGAGGGAACCCATGCAATCTGGCTGCAGAGCCTGTGCTTTTAAACATAGACTAGCGGTTCTGACACTGAGTATGCACCCACGTGAGCTGGAGTGCTTCATGAAACACGACGGCTGGCCCCACTCCCCGAGATTCTGATTCAGTATGTCTGAGGTGGGGCCTGAGAACTGGCATTTCAAATAGGTTCCCAGGTAGTGCTGCTGTTGCTGCTTCCTGAAACAGACTCGAGAACCACTGCTCAGTATAACTGACTTTGAATGTGACTTCCCTTTAGCACTTAAGATAGGATATAGAAGAGCGACTTTCAAATTTACTCGAATAGTAGTAATATTAAGAAACATGTATGTTATTCTTGCTTTTTAAGAAGATAGAGAACAGAACAGTAGAAAGAGGGGGAGAAAAATTTAACATTTACTGGACATCTTAATATACCAAACCTGTGCTGTGGGCATCATCTTCAAAATACTATAAACTTCATATAAGAGAATGAAGTAGGCTGTGAGATATCCCATTTTACAGAAGAGAAAGCTGAGGTCAAGAAAGGTAAAATCATTCGTCTAAAGTTATCCAACAGGGCCGGCCTCGTGGCTTGGCGGTTGGGTGTGCGCACTCCACTGCTGGCGGCCCGGGGTTCGGATCCTGGGCGCGCACCGACGCACTGCTTCTCCGGCCATGCTGAGGCCGCGTCCCACATACAGCAGCTAGAAGGATGTGCAGCTATGACATACAACTATCTACTGGGGCTTTGGGGGGATAAAAATAAATAAATAAAGTTATCCAGCAGCAAGTGATTAAGGTGGAAGGAGAATTCAGGTTTGTCTACCCTTGTGTGTTTTCCTCTAAGCCATCTTGGAAATATGTTCTCTGAGGGCATTTGGAGAGACAATATCAGAATGGGTAGAAAACAATAATCCTGGGCTGCCCTGTCCAATGCAGGGCATGGGACCGTCCTTAAGAATGAGGAAGTGTGATGTGAGGAAGGGACAACTAGGAAATTGCCAAAGAGCTTTACCTTGAGAGAGGTGGCCATGGAAGAGGAGCTGCTTCACCTTTCTACAGCCTTGGATTTCAAATGTCAAAGTGGATCAATTCCACATAGGAAGGTTCCACACCCAACAGTCACATGGGTGTGGGGAACAGGAGAGATGGAAGCAGGGAGAAGGAAAGGAGTCCTGGGTTCCAGGCCTGTCTTCCCCACTTATTTGATAGAGTCATTGGCAAAGCAGTTCAGGTCCGTGAGCCTGTTGTTTGTCTCTAAAGTGAAGAGATAATGAATGCTGTGTGGTTGGACAGTGGTGGTGGTGGTGATGGTGGTTGTTGATGTTTGAGAGGTTTTGATGAGAACAGATGTGTCACCACTTTGGAAACTGTGATGCCAATGTGAGCAGCTGACCCCTTTGCTAGTGGTTTTTCTCCAGCCGCAGGTGTGTTCTGTTCACAGGCTTGATCCAGATGGAAAATGTGAAAGTGAAAACATTCAAGTTCTTGATGGAACCTCCACCAAGGGGTCTCTGCTGGGCCCCACCACAGACTCTGATTCATGGGTTCTGGGGTTGAGTCCATGAGTATGCCTTTCTAACCAGCTCCCAGGTGAGGCAAATGGATGAGGCTGATCAGATGGCTACATGTTGAGGTGTACTGTGTTAGAGACCAAGGCAGACTCTCCAAGTTCAGCCTGTTTAATAATAACAACCCTGGGATGTTATGAAATGCCTATTCAGGGATCACTCCTCCCTCTGGTCTGAATCATTAGATCTGCATTGGGGCTGTAGAACCTTCATGTTTAACAAGTTCACCAGGTGCTTCTGACAAAGACTGGAGAGCAAGTGATGAGAAACACTGATGTAATTTGTCAGGCAATGAGATTTTACATAGTTCTGCATTCACAGCACCTAGATTCCACTGCAACCCAAAGCAGGGTGCCAAGCAGATCTGTGAATGGGTTCATGAGGAAAGCTCTACTCTGGTTTTCTTTCCAAGGCCCAGAGATGATCATGTCACTCTCCCGCTTAAACCACTGATTCCTTGGTGCTAACAAATCTCCAGAGTGGAGCAGTCAAGGTTTTCCCAAGCCAGACCCAGGGCACCTTTTCAAGCCTTACCTCTAGCCACTACCTGACATGCAGCCTCTGCTTTAGCCAATCAAAACCATTTTACCGGTGCGCGCCCAGGATCCGAACTGGCGAACCCCGGGCCGCCGCAGCAGAGCGCGCGCACTTAACCGTTTGCGCCACCGGGCCAGCCCCTTGAAGCCACACTTGAAGATGAGTCATGTTGCAGCAGCATGTAAACTCACTCTCTGCCCTGCACTAAAAAGACTGAATATCCAGTGATGAAAGAGGGATGAAAACCTTAATATGCCACCCATGGGAAAGAGGGAGATGGAATAACACTCAAAGGAGAGATGATGTGGAAATTAAAACTCATAACCTGTATCTTATTTAATTTCTTGATCACCCACACATCTCTTGCAGCTACTTCAAACTGCAGTGGGTACCTCAACACCTCTGAAGGTGCATTTGCTAGCCCTGATTTCCCAGACTTGGCTTATTGGGTGTGGCACATACAAGTGGAGAAAAGTTACAAGAAAAAAAGACACTTGATAGAGATTTAGTAAGTACTGTCGTCTGCTTCTCCTGTTTGAGCAAATTCAGGCATTATTTTCTTAGCAAATACTAATTTTAATAAAGCAATTACATATAATCACATAGATATGTATAGCAATTTCTAAATATAAGGAAATCAATACCTATGAATTTCTAATGTATATAAAATGTAATTTAGGTCTTCATTAACAGAAAAATTAAGAAATGGAAGATCAGGAATTAAAGGTCATCTGAATTATTTCTAGTACTATAATCATGAACACCGTATTTATTTTAGTCATTTTGTAAAACATAGCGTACATGTTCTGGTTATAACTATATTGAGGCAATTTGGGAATCAAAGAACAGACCACAACTCTCTGAAGCTGTATTAGAGAAAGCGTTCAGCTTTAAGTGAGACACATTTCTCCTGAGTGCTGAAAGAAATGTTACATGTTAGGAATAAATTAGGAAAAGCCTGATAAAGTCATATACAGGTCCTCATGTCACTGAGGTCAGAGTGATTCATAAAGGAACAAACATTACATTAATTCTCACTTTAAAGAACAAAATTCGCCAAAATATTAATGAGGATAAAACATCCTTTTTTATCTTAAATGAATATTAGATGAAAAGAAAATATTTCTATTTATTTAAGACAAGTAGTTTCCAGAGTGGATGTATTTATTTTTTAGATGCAAATATATTCCCCTTCAACACATATACAATAGTTATAATTTCTGAAAATTAAGTCTGCCAGAGAGAACTGCACTCTCCTTGACTCATATGCCTTAATCCTTCAATGCAGAACGACAGCACCTCACACTTTAAACAAACCAGAGAGGGCTCTAGAAAAAAGAACCTGTATCAGCTCAGAAAAGGAGTTCCTTATACTTTCTGGGTTTACTGAGATAAAATAAGATGACTTCTCTCATTTTACATCAAACACTAAATCTGAAGTAATAATCCTAACAAGGAATTGGCCAGTTCTGATTTTTACTTTCCTATCTCCAGCTACAATGTGACAGAACATAAAATTAGCGGCCTCAATGTAAACTGATTTTACACATGCCAAACATAACATCTAATTTTTTTATCCAAAATCAATGCTATAAAATGTGATTTGGTGATCTGAAATTAAAGGCTGCAAGTCTTAAGTACCCAGTTTTCCAAGAACAATCAATTAGAAAAAGAAAAAGAATCAAACACACACTCTGAGCATTTTTTTCATACCCCTAAAACAGTCTTTGTATAAATTAAAACAGTACTTCAAACACACATATAATACAAACTAATGAATTGCATTAGAAACTCAAAAATTTTAAACACTTAACCCAGAAGTATACATAAATTTCTGTAAGAGTGAACAATATTGCAAACTAAAATAATTTATGACCGTGTCATGTTAACTCTTAGTGTACAGTACTAGGTTTCAACAATAAGTGCAGTGAAAATGAACACAGAGGTCATTTTATGTGAGTAAATGGTGATCCTTCAAAGGACATTAAATACTTGCTTTTCATAAACTTTTCTGGGGTTTTGGCTTTGTAATAAATATGTAATAAATATCTGTAGTACACGGTACATGTTGAGCACTTATCTTTCTCCATTTGAAAGTCTTTCTCCAGAGTCATAATGTCTTAGAGGCATCCCAGTGGGTGGGGAGTTGGGATTTTGCAGCAAGTCCATTAACAAGGCAATCTTATTATCTATGTGCTCCTGGAGTTTATACATTTGCTGATCGATGTAGTCCATAAGTTTCTTTTCCATCAGTTCCATATTTTTAGAAAGAACCTTCTCCAAGTAGGAGCAAACAGGTTGTTCTTCCATTCTAAAAATAAATTTAAAAATAATAATGTAATGATTATCTCTAATATTATACCCAAAACAACCAAACTATACTACAACAAGCAGCCAACAGACATTGCTGACATGTGTCTCCACAACTGTGCTGTCTCCTTATGACGTATTTCTAGGTTCTAAAATACATATATAACAGGCGCCCACTATCCTGAATGCCCAAAGCATTCTTATTTCTTTAAGTCTTGAAACATTTAAGCATACAATTGAAATGAGAATATAAAAATGAAGATGACAGAATTTCTACCCTCAAAGAACAAGCCTTTTAGAAAGGGTCTTTTTGATTTTGAGCTCCCAATCAAAACTGATCTTGCCAAACTTTTTTAAGGTCTCCATGTATGTCTTCCAAGTACTTCCCCAAGCAACTCTACAATTTAAACAGTCTTGTCTTTTTTCATCCACATAACTTTACTAAAGTACTGATTCTTTTCTAATCTACTATAAAAACATTTAAAAATGAATGTAACTGGAATGGGCAAATTAAAGTAAAAATAATGAAAAGCATGCCAGTTTCTAAAGCTCACAATGAATGAACATTAGTGAATTTCAGAGTGTGGTCCACAAATCTCTGGGATCTCCATGACTTTTTCAGGAGTTCTTTGAGGTCAAAAGTATTTTTATAACAACATCAAGATGTTATTTGAACTTTTCGTACTCATGTTCTCATGAATGTACAGTGATATTTTCCAGAGGCTACACAACGTGTAACGTCATTGCTTTGATGACTAACAGAATGTGTGGCTGTGTATTCTTGTTTCCTAGAATTTCCCAAGGTATTCGGTTTAGGGTGTAAATAAGTGCTTTTTCAGAGATTAACTCCATTTGTTCTCAAGTACTTCTACTGTGGTATTTCTAGCTATTGATTATATACACTATAATGCAACATATATGAGAATGCAACCAAAAGCTAATATAGATTTCCATAAATTTAAAACAATACCATTCTCACTAAACTTTTTTTTAGAAAATATATATTTTCATAAAAATTGTCATTTTACTATATAATGGGTTTATTGTTGTCATTTATTTTCTTTGCTGGGAAAGATTCGCTTCAAGCTAACATCTGTTGCCAGTCTTCCTCTCTCTTTCTTTTTCCCTCCCTAAAGCCCCAGTACATAGTTGTAAGTCCTTCTAGTTCTTCTATGTGAGCCATCACCACAGCATGGCTAATGACAGATGGCGGTGTGGTTCTGCGCCGGGGAACCAAACCCAGGCCGCCAAAGCAGAGCGTGCCAAACTTTAATGGCTAGGCCATCAGGGCTGGCTCTATTGTTATTTTTTGACAAATAAATATTTTTCTATAGCTTACATAAAGGTTCTTTAGAGTCTTCAGTTATTTTTAAGAGTGTAAAGACCAAAAAGTTTGAGAACCACTACTCTAGAATATATGAAAGAGGTGTTTTTTAAAAAAAAAACTCTTTATTTTCAACCAATTATAGATTCACAGGAAGTTGTAAAGATACCTGAGTTCCCCAGTACCCTTCACCAAATTGTCCCAACGGTCTCATCTTATCTAACTATGGTATAATATCAAAACCAATAAATTGATGCTAGTATGGTATGTGTGTGTGCCATTTTATCACATGTATACACATTATGTAAATGTCACCATAATCAAGATGCAGAACTATTCCTTAACTACAAAGATCTCCCTCCTGCTACCCTTCATTGTCACATCCATTCTCCTAATGCCCTCCATCCCTAATGCCTGGCAACCACTAATACAGTCTCCATCTCTATAATTTTATGTTGAGAATGTTATACAAATGGAATCACACAGTATGTGACCTCGTTTGTCACTCAGCATGATGCCCTTGAGAGTCACCAAGTTGTTATGTGTATCAACAGTTTGTTCCTTTTTATTGTTGATTAGCATCCCACGATACGGATATACCAGTTTATTTAACCATTCATCTATTTTAAGACATTTTGGTTGTTCCAGTTTTTGGCTATTACATACAAATAAAGCTTCTGTGAACAACTGTGTACAGGTTTTTGTGTGGATGTAAGTTTTCATTTCTCTGGGATAAATGCCCAGGAGTGTGATTCCTGGGTCACATGGTAACCGTTTAGTTTTCAAGAAACTGCCAAAACATTTTTTAGAGTGGCTATACCATTTTACATTCCCACCAGCAATGTATGACACATTCACTTTCTCCATATCCTCTTCAGCATTTGGTATTATTACTATTTTTTAAGCATTTTATTTTAGCCATTCGAATAACTGCATAGTGGTATTTTGTGGTTTTAATATGCTTTTCCCTAATAGCTGTAAAGTCACTGTCGATCATCTCTGCATGTGCTTACTTGCTATTTGTATATCCTCTCTGGCAAAATGTCTCTTTATGTCTTTTGCACAAGTTCTAATTCGGTTTTTTTTAATCTTGAGTTTTGAGAATTCCTCTTATATTTTAAATATAAGTCATTTGTTGGATCTGTAATTGGCAATATTTTCCCCCACTTTGTAATGTGTATTTTAATCCTCTTAACAGGGTCTTTCACAAGGCTAAAGTTTTAACTTTTGACCAATATATCAAATTTTCTATTATCCTGCTTTTTGTGTCACATCTAAGAAGTCTTTTCCTAGTCTTAGGTCTCTAAGATTTTCTCCCATATATTATTAGAGAAGTTTTATAGCTTTATGTTTTATATGTAAGTCCATGATCCATTTTGAGTTAATCTTTGTATAAGGTATGAGGTTTAGGTCACGGTTCACTTTCTGCCCTTTAGACAGCCAATTGCTCCAGCACCAGGTGTTAAAAGACTATCCTCCTCCACTGAATTTCTGTTGTGCCTTTGTCAAAAATCAGTTGCCATATTTGTGTGGGGCTATTCTGGGCCCTCTACTGTGTTCCATGGATCTGCATATCTATCCCTCTGCCAATACTACAGTCTTGAATATTCTCACCATCTAAGACTTGACATTGGGAACAGTGATTCCTCCCACTTTATTCTTCTTTTTCAAAGGTTTTTAGCTACTCTACCTCTTTTGCCTTTTCACATAATTTTTTTTTTTTGAGGAAGATTGGCCCTGAGCCAACATCTGTTGCCAATCTTCCTCTTTTTCTTTTTTTTTTCTCTCCAAAGCCCCAGTACATAGTTGTATATCATAGTTGTAGGTCCTTCTAGTTCTTCTATGTGGGAGCCGCATCAGCATGGCTTGATGAGCAGTGAGTAGGTCCATGCCCAGGATCCAAACCAGCAAACCCCGGGTCGCCAAAGCAGAATGCGTGAACTTAACCACTATGCCACTGGGCTGGCCCCACTCTTTTGCCTTTTCATACAATTTTAAAAATAATCTTGTCTACGTCTACAAAAAATCATGGTGGGATTTCAATATGCATTACATTAAGCCTGCATATCAATGGGGAGAACTGACAACTTAACTATGTTAGACATTGAATTCATAATTAAAAAGTTCCCAAGAAACACTCAGCCCCAGGAGGTTTCATCAGAGAAATCGACCAAACATTTTAAGAAGAGATAACACCAATTTTACATAATCTCTTCTAAAATGCAGAACTCATTTTATGAAGCAAGCATTACCCCGATATAAAACCAAAGACAGTATAAGAAAAAGAAAAATACAGACCAATATCTCTCATGAATTAGATGCAAAAATACTCAACAGAATACTAGCAAATCAAATCCAGCAATGTATAGAAAAGAATTATACCCCACAAACAAGGGGGATTTATTCTAGGTATGCAAGGCTGGTTTGGTTTTTGAAAATTAATGTAATTCACCGTATCAACAGGCTATAGAAGAAAATTCATATGATCATATAAATAGACACAAAAAATATTTGAGAAAATCCAACACCAATGTATGATGAAGCTCTCAGATAACTAGGAATTAAGGCACACTGCCTCACAGTCCCTAAGCAGCCTGACTTCCTTCCACTTTTTATAGTCTTTGTATGTCTGTTGTATTATGTCCAGGGACTTTTATTTGTAAAGAGGATCTGAGAGGAATGGGGACATTCCATCTCAGCTGGACCCAGAAGCACTTTTTAAATCTCTGTTTTATTTTTTTTTTGTGAGGAAGATCAGCCCTGAGCTAACATCTGGCAATCCTCCTCTTTTTGCTGAGGAAGACCGGCCCTGGGCTACCATCCATTCCCGTCTTCCTCCACTTTATATGGGACACCGCCACAGCATGGCTTGCCAAGTAGCGCGTCGGTGCGTGCCCGGGATCTGAACCGGCGAACCCCGGGCCGCTGCAGCAGAGCGCGCACACTTAACTGCTTGCGCCACCGGGTCCGCCCGTGTTTCATTTTTTCTGCTTTTCTTTTTTTTTGCCATATCACATACCAACTAGTTAACACTGATGTAGACTATCAACAATTGAAGACTAATGTTATGTTTCCATATCCTTACCAAATAAGAATCACTTTTTTCAATAACTTATTAAACTCCTCAAATTTCAATGCTATTGGAGACCTTAAGAAAATTTCAACCAGTACATCTACCTTATTTTACAAGTGAAAAAAGTCTAAACTGAAAGATTTAAACAGTAAGGCAAGATAGTTAAGCCAGGACTATGACTGGAGTTCTGAATTCCAGTCTAGTGTAATACTTTGACACACTGCATCTATATAAAGGATGGGCAAGATACTAAATGCTTACCCCTCAATCAAACCAGGATTGCCAAAAAATGGGAATTATGAGATCAGAGAATAAGGGCCTGTACTCTATAAATAATTACGAGCTTAAAATGTTTTGATAACTCCAAAAGTAGCCTGGGTCAAACGTGATCTAGAAAGAAAATCTGTTATGATGGTTCATTGCGTATAATCAGTCAAAAAATGTACATATAATGGTTCCTGCAGCCCCTCTCCGTTCAGACAACTTGCTACGCCAACCCTTATCTGATGCTTGACAAGTGCTCAACCACCAGTTTTAGGCACTTATTTTAAAGCAATCCACTGCTTTATTTCCTGTAAGTGTGTTAATGGTAAAATGTTAAAGCTCCTAAAATTATTTCTGGAAATATTTTCAGGCAGTAGTTACTGAGACAAATCTGTTTTCCTCCAGCTGATTCCCCCACCTACCAGATCTAAACCACATCTTCCTAAAATAAATACTTACGCAACACCAACAATGCCTTCACTGGGCTTGGTGATGTTTTCCGGACACTTGGTGTTAGGTCCCACACGGAGATGGTTAACTTTACTACATAAATTCTGGAGAAAAGGCAGCAACTCAGAGTTAGGTATACTTGAGCTGTCACTTGCTTTCTTTGATAGGAAAGAAGATACTGCATCCTTAAAATCATTCTCAAGAAGAGAATGGTTTTGTGGCACAATTTTACACTCTTTGAGGTTTGTAATATTTCCTCCACCAGGTGGCTGTGTACTTTTAGTAATGTAAGCTTTCAAGTTTTTAGTCATGTTTCCAGATGTTGATCCAGTTCTAAAAGGAAAAGGTGTGGAGGATGACTTGCCACAGGCTCCTGAGGTAGATGATGATTGTAGGTCAATGATACGCTTGTATCCAGTATTTCCCAAAACCAACTGAAGCTGATCTCCAATGGGAATACAATTCTAAGCAAGGTAAATAAGTAAATGTTACTAGTAATATTAACAAAATGTTACTAGTAATATTAACAATAATGACAGCTAACTTTTGGAGTAATTTAGAGTTAGGCAATGCACATTCATTCGATCCTCAAAACATTTGTATAAAGCAGGGTACAATGACTATCCCAATACTAAGTTGGCAACTTGGCCAAGGTAACACAACTGGTAAGTGGCAGAACCAGGACATGAACCCAGGTCACCTAATTCCAGAGTCAAGGCTTTAATCATGTCACTGTATTTTTTCCTAAAGAAAATATTAAGGGGCTGGCCCCGTGGCGTAGCGGTTAAGTGCGCGCGCTCTGCTGCTGGCGGCCCAGGTTCGGATCCTGGGTGCGCACTGATGCATGGCTTGTCAGGCCAGGCTGTGGCAGCATCCCGTTAAAAAAAAAAAGTGGAGGAAGATGGGCACAGATGTTAGCTCAGGGCCAGTCTTCCTCAGCAAAAAGAGGAGGACTGGCATGGATGTTAGCTCAGGGCTGATCTTCCTCATAAAAAAAAAAAAGAAAATATTAAAATAAATACTAGCACACTTTGTAAAATTGCACTAACATACTTTAATGTTTGCACTACAAAGGACCTTAATTTATGATAATAAAATGCAGTACTCTCAACTGAGTCACAATAATTGATAATTTTCATAGAATTAAATATCATTTGTCAACTTGCACATATGGTAAGCCAACCTAAGGATATCTTTTGCAACTAGGTTTTCATGGAAGATACACCAGTTACATACCTAAAGTTCGATATTCTATGGGCACATATGTGATGTTTTCATTGACTAAAATGAGCTACCTTTTGGCTATGTATACTTTAATAATTTGTAGGATAATAGATTATGTTTTGTGGCCTCAACTCAACTGGCTATGCTATATTTTCTGAGAAGACTCTGGCTCACTTTTGAGAGGAGGTTATACTGTCTCCTATACAGGGGCATGTTCTTGCTATGCTCTTCAATTTTTCCACAAGAGAAAAGCAACACTACCTCTATCTGGTCTAGCTAACGGTTAAGTTATATGGCTCTATCCTAAATTCAAAACATAGAACTCTACTAGAGGTTCTTAACAGAGGATATCATCTCATACTTATTGTTGCTCAATACCTAGTGAGAGAGATTGAGGAAAGTATTATACGAGATTAGCTGAAGAAACTCAGTCCATACATACTCTAGATATTCTAAAAAATGATTCTTGGATTAAACCATACCAAAATTCACTCATTCAGTAAATATTTAGCAGAAATCTACTTTGTGCCAGGCACTGTTTCAGGCACTGGAAATAAGACAGTGAACAAAACAAGTGAAAACTGCTGTGGACCTTATATTCTAAGACAGCAGGGTGAGACAGACAACAAAGACAGACAGACAATATATCATGTGGATGGAGACTGTGATAATTACTGTAGGGAAAAATGAAGCAGGAAAGGGGAACAATGAGAGCCAGGGAAGTTGGTGGGGTGGGAGTGGGCGAGTTCCCATGGAACTTCTTTCACTGAACTGCACTTTGGAGGAATGTTCTTTATAAAGAAATGTTATCTTCTTCTATTGAGTGCAAATTTTGAATAAACTTAACATTATTCCCAGAACTATATACATTTATAAAATTTTAAAATCAGACAACTCTCCTTTGGTGCAAAGGAGCTCTACTCAACGGCAAAGCTCAATTATTTTTGGTAGTGGTATAATACTGCAAAAAAACTTTATGATAGAAAATTGAAAATTCTACACAGCCATCATATTTGCAGTGGAATCAATGTCAAAATTGTACATGACAGCTAATTTAGCAGAAATTTTAATTAGAAAAATCCAAATGCAAATAAGGTATTTGCTATGTGAGTTTTTCTTTTCTGATACATCCTAATATTTTGATTATTTATAAGAAATTCACTGATTATAAAAATTAGTCTTATTTTTTCAAATGAAAGTTCTTAAGGCAATTTTTTTTCTCTTTGTATTAAACATCAAAAAATTCACAGGTAGGTTTATATGGCAGTGCAGTAGATGAAGCAACCTTAGGTGTTGGTGGCTCTTCTTCTGCTTCTTTAATTTGATTTTATTCAATTCTTAATTTTCTTTGCTGTCTTATGTTGCCTTGCAAGGCACGTCAAACACTTTTAAAAGTAGGCAGAGGAATATGTAAAAAATAATTTATATATACCTATTGCTTAGGGTCTATGTCACATGTTATGTGGAAAATGACCATAGAGCAGCCTAAAAGAACATGAAAGCACTTATGAAGAATTGTGTCCATATACTTACACATGAATATGTAAAGAACTATGTATATACGTGGATAAATAATTTCATATATGTTTACATATACCCCCAGATTTCTGAAAAATTAAGTGTTTATCTCTGAACATCTTGTAAGATTTCTGAAAAGATTGTCTAACTTTTTTTATTATAAAAAATTCAAATAAGTATCACCTTGAAAAGGCAAGAAAAAAAGATATTTTTATTTCAAAGGTGTTAAAAGTAAACAGTATAAATCTTGAATAACTGAATATATTTTCTTTGAAAAAATGCGGTACATCTTTTCATTCAGATAACGTTAAATGACAACTATATGCTAGACACTTTGATATAGAATTCCTATTTAATTATTCTAAATTGCTAAAGCAAAAACAAATAAAAGCCAGCAAATCTGAACTTCAAATACAAGGAAATAAGAAATAATTTTAATAAAACTTTCAAGACAACAGGTAATCACAAGGCACAGGGAAGCAGGGGGAGGTCCAGGACTTCTAACGCAGCTCCCCAGGTCCTTCAGGACAGGCCCTGCCGAAATTAACATATGAAGGTTCTTTTCTTTTCTTTTCTTTCCTTTCTCTTTCTTTCTTTTCTTTCTCTCTCTCTCTCTCTTTCTCTCTTTTTTCCCCTCAAAGCCCCAGTAGATAGTTGTATGTCATAGCTGCACATCCTTTTAGTTGCTGTATGTGGGACATAGCCTCAGCATGGCAGGAGAAGCGGTGCCTTGGTGCGCGCCCGGGATCCAAACCCCGGCCGCCAGCAGTGGAGCATGCGCACTTAACCGCTAAGCCACGGGGTTGGCCCAATATATGAAGGTTCTGAACAATGTGTGTGGTTACACCACTGCCACAGGAGTAGTTCTGATCATGAAACATCCCTACTTTATACTCAATAGTTATATAGCTTACATGACATTTTCCAGGGAAACTTTCCATAGATTCCTGGTTTGTTAACAATAAGCAATTCTAGAGAACCAGGTATATCCTATAAGAATCATTCCATAAATACAGCCTCCCCACTAGGAAGAAGTCTTTTATTAGCATGTTGAAAAGAAGATTTAACTGGATCACCTTTCTTCCCCAGGGTGTTCCCCAAATGTCCCCATATGTAATGATTTAGCATGTGTGTGGGGAAAGCAGGTTACAACACATGTGTTGGGTGGGAGGACACATATGTGTTTCTATATGCATAGAAAACTCCAGAAGGATACACACCAAGCTGAACAATAGAATGAGAGTCGAGAAAGCACTTTTATGCTTTACTCACTGCACTTGTGAATTGTTTGAAATTCATGGCAAAGAAAATGTGCTATTTTTGTAATTAAACCAAAAAAAACTTAAAGACATGGCAAAAAAAATCTACTATCCATGTCACTTTTTTTCAAAGGTCAAGTTTTTAAAACATAAAAATCAGTCCATGAATTGATTTTATTTAATTCATTAACTTCCTCTAATGTTGCCAAAATCTTGCACAAAAAAATAATTTCTTTTTGTTTTTACATTTTCAAGCTCTATCTCCACTGGATCATTCCCCTCAAACATTTGTTCTTAAATTATACTATGCCTAAGACTCACCTGGGGATGCCTATTTAAAATACTGATTCCTGGATCCCACCCTCTGGGTTTCAGGTCATTGGTGAGGGTTAGTAATCTGCACTTTATAATCATTCCAAAGGATTCCAAGGCAGGCTCCATATCTCTATCATTCCTGAAACAAACCCATTTTATCCCGGGACACCTCCCCATTCCAACTATCCCTTTACTACCTAATTCCTCAAAATTTGGTTTCCATCTCATTATTATTCAAACTGATCCCCTGAAGATCTCCAAGGAGTACTTAGTTGATAATCCAAAGGACATACATATTGTGTACTTATTTGGAGCCATAAACAAGACAGACTAGGTCTCTGTTTGCATGAAGCTTATATTTTAATGAGATAAACAGATGAATACATAAACAACAAAAATAGTCAAGGCTCTGATGAAAATATGATATAGATTTAGAGGAAAAGAATATTTTAAACTGGGTCATTGGGGAAGGTCTCATTAAGGACGTAACGTTTAAGCTGAAATCTGAATAAAAAGAAAAAGCCAGCCATGCCAAGGTCTGGGGAAAGAGTTTCTGGTGAAAGGAAATAGTTCAGAGTGCAAAGGGCCTGAGGTGGGAACACATTTGGATATGTGAGGAACACATACATCTGAATGTCTGGAGCAAGGTGTCCAAGAAGATGTGGTAGGAGATGAGGCTGAGAAGGCAAGGAGGACCCAGATCTTAGATGCCAGGGTAAGGAATCTGGATTAATTCTGAGTGTGATGGGAAGCAACAGGGGGCTTTACACAGGGGAAGGGCAAGTTTGATTTACCCTTTGAGATCATTCTGGTTGCCCTATGGAGAATGGACTGCAGTGGAGCAGGAGGAACGGTAGGAACCTCCTGAGGTAATGAGATGAGATAATGGTACCAGAGAAAGAAAAGTATGTACCTTGTTCTTTTTGAAAATCTCCTTTCCGTGGTTTCCACGATCAGCATCAACTCTCCTATCTCTGCCCACTGCTTCAATGCTATTTGTACTAAATTAATATTGGTAAATCTTACCAAGTTACAGGAGTTTTTTATTTGTACTATTTCTTTTAAACGTTCACATTAATCCCATGATCTTAGCAGTATTATCATTTAGATTGTAAACATGAAGAAATTTATCCTCAAAAAGATGAAGCAACGCCAAATAACACAGAACTAATAATGTCAGCACCAGCACCTGAATTCAGGTCTCCTGACATAAATCTTTTCTCTTGCTACTCTATCACACGGCTGTCTGCCATTCTTCTGCTTCCTTTTTCCTCTCCCTATATTCTCACCAAAAGTAGCTACTCTCCGAGGATCTTTCTTCCTTGCTGCAGTCTCTTCCTTCGCCACTTTGCTTATCATCCTAGGGGTACATCTCTCAAACCTCCCTTCCACTCCACCATCCCCAATCCTGTGTTTCCAAATGCTCACATTATCCCAGGTAATGTTTTACTCACATCTAGAACTCAATATTCCCAAAATTAAACTCCTTTTTCCCGAAGTAGTCTCCTCTCTTGGATTCCATTTACAGTACATTATTGGTATCACCATCTTCAAAACTGCAATTTCACATTAGACTCTATTTTTATCTTGCAATACCAGTACTAACTTAGTTGTCAAGTCCTAATGGCTCCACTGTTTCAGTATCTCACAATCCAGCATCATCTTACTATGTCCAATTTTAGACCCTCTTTAACTCTCATCTGGATGAGGAAAGAACATGCAGTTGCTCTTCTTGTAGTGTCCCTTTCTACTGATTTCTTTTTCTTCTGATTCACCTTACACATAACAGTGAATTAGAATTTCTTAAAATGTAGGTCAAAAACACCTACAAACTTTTAAAATAGCATTCAAAGCCCTGTATGATCCAGCCCCAATCTACTTTAAACTTTGTCTATCACTTCTTCACTCCAGAAAAATGAACTTCTACTCATTTACTAGTTATATCCTATTCCTTCTAGTATTAAAGATTTAATCCATACTATTTTCTGTCTCTCAAATTGCATCTCTCCAAATTTACTTGCCTAATCCCACACTTCTTCTTAAAAGGCCTAGATAAAATGAGACCATAGAGATCCCTAAAGACAGGCAATAGACTAATTGATCTCTGAACTTTCTAAAATGTTCAAACAGTGCCTTATTCACTGAGAAGGTGCTTAATAAATACCTGCTGAATGAATGAGTGAGTGAATTCATGGGACATTGTGAAGATCTGTAACAAAAATATTTTGTAAGAGAGTAGGTCTACAAAATGCTATTTTTACAAAAGTAAATAAAGATAATAGTCAAATCAATAGTAAAAGTTAAAAGAAAAAATTTAAGTCACTACATATCCTTATAAAAATCCATCATTTTGAAATTTTTAATGATATCTGAAAAGAAATCCATTTCTACTTACCTGCTGCTGAAATCTAACCATATTCATCAATTGCTGAGCTCCAGGTGATAACTTAGACCCCATGGACTCCATGATGGTTTGGACCCTCTCAAGGTCTATCTTTGATCCCAGAGCAGAAGAGTTTGTTGAAGAATTTACTGAAACCAGCTTCAGGTGTACCACGACTTTACTGATGAATACACACTGCTTTTCACCAAAGGAGAGCAACTATTATAAAACAAAAAGTTCCAGAAAATAATAATATTAAACAATAATCACTATTTAAGGTCACTTTTTTGTATAAACTAGGAATAGTGAAGCACTCAGAAAAGCAAATATAAACTTTAAATACATTTTCATTTTTAAGTTTTTCCTAAAATTGTAATGGTCAGCACTTCCATTTATTATGAGGCTCAGAAGAACTATTTATCCTAAAAAAAATGTTATTTTCAAACTGAAAAAATATGCAGAATATACAAAAGGGGCTAAAATAAAGTTTCATTTACTTAATTTAAGGAATAAAAATAAACTATACCAATCTAAGACCTTAACACACCACAGCTAGCTATAATATTATTTAATACAAAATAAGGCTGTTCAGAAGCCCTTTCAAAGTATTTACTAAAATACTAAATATAAGTCAGCCTTTTAGAATTTAGAATTATAAAAGAAGTTCAACATGATCTAACATAACCTGTTTGTTCACAGATAAAAAAGATGAGGTGAGGGGTGATTTTCTAACTTGTGAAAGGATTACCGAATTAGTAAAAGTCAAGCTTGGAACCTAGCTCTTCTGGCTTTTAAAGCATTGTCTGGTTCAATGCTTTATGTTGCCTCATTTCATCCATATTTCTGAACCAAAAGACATTTCATGTGTGATACAGACAACAGAGTAGCAAAGTGGAAAGGGAACAGAATTTAGAATCAGACAGACCTGGGTTCAGTGATGACTCTGCTACTTAGAGCCTGTGCGACCCTGGGCAAAGACCAAAATCTCAGTCAGGAATAAAATGAGGGAGGGTAATAACAATGATTTCACACGGTTGTTGGAGGATTATGTATTAAAATTCCCAATACCACCATGAGTAAGTGCTCAAAAAATATGCATCGGTAACTCTTATTTTTAACTTTTCATATACTGTTGCCCCAGAACAAGCTTTAGTAGGCCTAAAATTTCTCTCAACGAAACAACCCTTTGCACTCCCCCATGTACTTCCACAGAACAGTTATAAAAAACACCTTCAGAGACACAAACAGAACCATATATAACATGAAGACACAGGTCAAACCAGACCTATGATCCAAGAACTCTGAGTGTGGCAGCAAAGAGGTGACTGTCCTCAACAACTAAGGAACCTCCCCATTAAATTTATACACTTACCTCCTAATCTCCCTACTATCCCCTTTCTGCTTTTTAATCCCCATAGCCTTTCTCGTCATTGAATATGGTACTTATTTTACTCATTGAGTTGGCTTATTGTCTGTCTCGTCCACTAGAATGTCAGCAACATGAGGGCAGTCACTCCAGTTTATTATATTACTGCTAATTGCTACATGCCTAGTAGAGTATCTAGCATCAGTAGGCACCCAAATATTTTTTTGAATGAATATTTCATGTTGAATGAATGAACCACTCTATTTAAATAAATTTGGAAGCTATTAACATATACCATCTAAAACAACATCTTGGAATAATCAGTTCTGTAAATTTGCTACCTGCCTACTGTGAAAATCACTTATTTTTTTCTTATTCTCAAGTCTCATAACCCTGTATGAAGTAATGTGGAGATAACAAGATTATAAGGATTTATTTCCTTTTAAAAAATTTTTTAAAAACAGCTTTATTGAGATATAATTCACATGACAAACAATCAACCCATTTAAAGTGTACAATTCAGTGGATTTTAGTATATTCACAGAGTTGTGTAACCATCACCACGATTTTAGAACATTACCCTCAAAAAGCAACCCTGAACCCATTGGCAGTCACTCCCCTTCTTCCCCCCTACCCCCCATCCCTAGATAATAACTAATCTCCTTTCAGTCTCTGTAGATTTGCCTATTTTGGGCCTTTCACATATATATAGTATCATACAACATGTGGTTCTTTGTGACCAACTTCTTTCATGTAGTATAATGTTTTCAAGGTTCATCCATGTTTGTAGTTACGGATCAATAATTCACTGTTTTTATGACTGAACACTTCTCCATTGTATGGGTACACCATATTTTGTTTATCCATTCATTAGATGATGGATATTTGGGTTGTTTCCACTTTGTGGCTATAGGAATGATGATTCATATACATAGCAAGGATTTATTTTTTTTAGCTCTCTAATTTATCCATGAGGTAGATCCAAAGAGATAAAGAGATTTGCCCCAGGTCACTCAGCTAGTAGGCAACAAAGCAGAATTAATATTCTGGGCATATGACTTCCAGCCCAGTACTCTTTCCCTAGACTCTAGTGACATCACTAAAGTTCACTTCTGTGATATTTTTCATACTCAAGACACCACTCCAAATCCCTTTAACTTTTAGATGCTCTTCTCTATAACTTTTCTCATTCTCTTCCATCTTTCTTGATATACTGAAGCCAAAACTGCTTGTGGTTGTCTTGACACCACAGTTTTATATAAAGATAACCAGGAACTAAGTTGGATTAACTGTATTACCAAACCAACAGAAAATAAGTACAAATCATACAAAAACATTTACAGTTGTCAAATTAGTTAAAATTTAGTAATGACTTACCTTTATTTTACAAGCATGAGTGGAGGACTCCAATTTTAAATATTTTTTGTAGAGAATAATTTCATGTTCACTAAAAATAAAATAGAATTTAAATTATTTTTACTTTGATCATCATTTTTAATAGTGACACTTAAAAATGAATTGTTTCTTGATCATTACTTAAATCCTGAGATTCAATTTGTCTGGTAAGGGACAAACAGTTGGGGGATCGCTACTCAAGTGACCAGGTTACAAGCACTAGTTTCTACCTGTGTGAAAGAACTGAGATTACATAAAATCATGGGGCACAGAAAATACAGTAAACCTTAATAAACAAAGCTATTATTTTCAAAATGCGCAATATATAAAATAGTCCATATTTTGAGTTACATTAAGGATAGACTAGGGTAGTCTTTCTATAAGAGCCTAGGGAAAAATCAAACCATAACGGGTTGAACTACGGATTAAATATGTTGGGGCGGCACAGTCTTGGGCCCGAGCACCATTAGTGATGGGCTTCTTCCAAAAACAAAGTTTTCCAAGTTCCAGACTGATTGCCAAATTAACTTTCGGAAACAGACCTTTGCGAGTTCACGGAGAGAGCCAAGGAGCGGAAATAAGGACTGCACTCTCCAGCCCAACAGTCTGCCTCACCAGCAGGACCCTCTGCGTGGTCACCTTCCCTCTATTAGCTCTAGATCTCCACGTTTATAAAAACGAGAAAGCTGATCCAGACTGCTCGAAGATCCCTAAAGTTCTATTCCTACGGGTATGTTTTTATCTTCTCTCCCCCGATGGCCGACCCGATGTCAGAGCATCAAGAAACACTGCAAAAGCTGAGGAAGATGACAACACTCCCTCAGAAGGACGATCCACGCGACGACGACAGGGCGCAAACCTGTCATCCCGAACACTGCAAACATGCTCGCCCCGACCGGTTCCCCAGTACTCGTCTCCTGAGTACACTTCCATGTTTCTCGCCGAACTCAACACGCCCACAGAAACGATTTCTTCCCCTCCGCCGGGGTCGCATCTCAGGTAAAGGAAGCAGGGCTTTTCATCTCGGCCGTTCAGGCTGCTCCTCAAGATCACCAGACCCCGGCTGAAAGGAAAATTGTCCCAAACATCACACAGGACGGTGCTCTGGACCCGCTCACAACCCGCGCCCCGGCCGCCGCCCGTGAGGCCCGCGCAGCTCCCCGAGCCCCCGACACACGCTCAGCACCGGCCCCGGGAAGCGGGCGCTCCCACACCGGCCCCCTGCGCCTCCTCCTGACCTCGGCGTCCCACTCGATCCCCTAGTCACCTCTCACGCCACTACAACCCGCGGGCACCTAGCGCGCACGGGGCGGGGAGCAGAACACACGCCAAGACAAGAGCATCTTGTGCGAGGCTACGCCGACGGAGCTCCCCGACAGCCGTCGTCTTTCCGCGCCCGTCCGGTCGCCACGGGGCTTCCGTCCGGCAGCTTCGGCAGGAGCGGCGGACTCCGGCCCGACGGCCCGCGGGCGGAGCGGCCGGCACCGGGCGGACGGCGAGACGCCGCGCTCGCAGGTCGCCCCGCCGCCCGCGGACGCGCCCCCGCCCTGCGGCCGCCGGGCCTGCCCTCGCCCCCGCACACACCCGTCACCGGCTCCGCTCCCGGGCGGACGCCGGGCCCGGGCCCTGTCCCCTCACGGCCCCCGCCTCCCTCACGGCTCCCCCGGCAGCGTGGCCGTCACCGAGCAGCACGCCCAGTCCCCCGGCCCGGCGCACCCCGGGGCAGGCGGCGCCAGCAGCTCCTCCCAGTCGAAGTCCCCGACGCCGACACCAGCCCGGGCGAGACGGAGGCTCTGGGCCAGGGCTCCGCAGGCGGCATCCCAGGAGGAGGCCAGCGTCGGGCGGCGGCTCAGTTCCCCGTCCTCGGGCCCGCTCTCCATTCTGCCGCCTCCGGCCCAGGCCAGCCCCGGAACCTCTCTTCCAGCGCTGGAGTTTCCGCCGGGGCCGAGGGGAGGTGAAGAAGCAAAGCAACTTCCGTCTCCTCTGCCTTCAAACCCAAGAGCCGAGGCCTCTCCATGAGCGAGAGAACCAGCTACCCGAGAGCATGCGCGTGCCGGCCGGCCTCAAAACCGGCGGGGGGTGCGCTCAAGGGCGGAGCATGCGCACTGACAGCCCAGCGGCCTACCGCTGGAGCTGTGCGCAGGCGCGGTGCGGTGCGGTGCGCGCGGGAGCCGGGGCGGTCGTTCTGAGTGGCCCCGGAGACATAGCAGGCGGTGTGGACAACGGTTGCTGGGCGGCCCGGGAGGCTGGTCCAATGAGGAGAGGGCGTCGTCAGGTAGGTGTGGTGTCCTCGCTCCACGTGACCTGCAGGACCTCCTCCCGGCCGTCGCCGTCTCTGCAGTGGACGCCGGACGCTCCCGGAGAGTGTGCGGAGGCGGGAGCGGGCCGGCGGGCCGGCGGTGGAGTCGGGGTTTGCTCTCTGCTCCTCGCCCCTCCGCACGCACGTTCTGCCCCCGGGGGTGGTCCGGCGGAGGCTGGCGGTTTGGCTTCACCAGGCGGAGGTTTGAGCGGTGTGAGCGAACGGCACTGGGGCCGTGGGGGCGGTGAGTGAGGAGGCTCTGGGCCCGGGCCTCTGCGACGTGCCCTCTGGCGCCCACCGGACCGTGCGGTGGTGCCGCGGACACGGCTGACCTCGTGCCCTCAGGCCGCAGGAACCGGGTCGCCAGGGTTGGACGGAAGAGGGAGAAAGACCCGAGCCCGGGGGGACCGCAGCGCGCGATGGGCACTCGGCCCCGGCAAGAGCGAGCAGACTGGGGCCTCGGGTCTCTGGTGGAGTAGACTCTGAGCTGGGACTGAAGGGCCTCGAGGCTTGGGGTCCGGAAAAGTGGGAGCAGATAGAACTTTCTAGATGCCCTGCGCAATAGGAAGGTAGATGATGCTTCTCTGCCACTTTCTGTCACCTTCACCTGTTGAAAAAACTGGAAATTAGATTCAAATAAAATTGAAACGTCAACGTTCCTGAAATTTGGGCTGTGACTCATGTATTTATGGTGGTATTCTCTTTACAAAAATAGAAATCATATTCTGCCTCTCGTTAGTTTTGTCTTAGTACTTCCTATTCTGGGTTTATGTTTGGTACAAAATACTTCTTATTTTCTTTTCCTTAAGTTTTCATTTGAGTTGTTATATTACGATATGTACCTAGTGAGAATACAGTGCCCTTTTGCGTTTTTTTTTTTTTAGCTATGAAGTGGGGCTAGAAAAATTGTGAATTAAGAAATCACTTATCCAGAGTGTATGTTAGATGGGTTTACCAAGATTGAAAGAGAAACCCCACCAAAGGTCTGATATATACAGAATTCGTAAAGTTAAAAGTCCTTAATTGTAAATGTCCTCGTTTTAATGATTGCAAAGATTGGTACTCCACACTAAGTTGTCTACAGCAGTATTTTTGTCCTATATGTCCTGCCTCTTGTGGTCGTAAGTTAACTTTGATGTTTGTTAACCTATTTGGACAGTCCAAAGGAAAATAGGCATTCTTCAGAAATACTGACTTGCAATTTAATGAGCAAGATCAGTATTACCAACTTGATGTTGACTTCCTTAAATAAAGCTGAAAGACCATACATCAGAAAACTAAAGACTCCTAAGGTCCCCTCTTTTTTTCTTTTTTCTTTTTTTTTTTGGCTGAGGAAGAGTCACCCTGAGTTAACATCCACTGCCAACCTTCTTCTTTTTGTATGTGAGCTGCCAGCACAGCATGGCCGCTGACAGATGAGTGGTGTAGCTCCCCACCTGGGAGCCTAACACAGGATATGGAAGGGGAGGATGCTGAACTTAACCACTAGGCCACTGGGGCTGCCCCCCCCCCACACACACTTTTTTCCTTCCCATATACCCAATAAGTCTCCAAATGTTGACTTGTTTCTTTTTTAAGAAAAACCTTCCTGTCTTTCTCCATCTCTGCTGCTTCTGTTTTCAAGCACCAACTTTCATTTGAACAGTTCTAGGAGTTTCTTTACTGGTCATTAGCTTTTATTTTCCTCACCTCCATTTCATCCTCTGCACTGTCTTCTGATTCTTCTGGTCTTTGCTGCTCCTGACTGAGTCACCATCACCTTTACTCATTAGCATGGCGTACAAAGCCTTTTGTATTCTAACTGCTGCCTTCCTCCCTGTCTCTATCTTTGCACATGCTTTTCCCTTCACCTACAGTGCCTTTTCTTTTGGATAGCAGGGAAAATCCTGTTTTTCATTTAAAACCGAGCACAGACTTCCACTGTGCTACAGAATTAATCAGTAATTCCTCTGTACTACAGACTTTTTAGGTGCTATAATTCTCTTGTGGTTTGGGACTTTATAAAATAATGCTTACATTTGTGTTCCCTACCATCTGTACAATTATTGAGATAAGGAATTATTTTACACCTGTGTGAGGTATTGAGAATAGGTTTGTTGTATGGAATTGATAGGGATAGCAATAGAGGTTGTTTGAGAACTTGATCACAATGTCAGAGGAGCAGAAAAAGGAGAAATCAGTAAATTTGATCTTATACTGTCTTTCAAAGACAGGGTGGTTGTGGTAGTGCAGCAGTGACCTCAGTTTTAGTGTGCTGAATTACTCTTGTCATGAATTGCAAATGCTATTTCTTTTTTTTTTTTTTTAACTTGAAATAATAAAGTACATTTTTGTAACCTCATCAATATTACAATGTGATTCTTTTGGCTTTCTTACAGAGCAGTTTATTATTGACATAGGATTTATAGTGGAAATCTCATATCTCTCTAACCATATGATAGCACAGTAGTTCTCAAACACTTTGGTCCTAGAACCTTTTACACTCTTTAATATGTTGACTACACCGAAGAGCTTTTGCTTATGTGTGCTTATATTACTAAGAAAAGAAATATCAACACTTCTGGTTTTAGCTCTGACATGGAAAGAGCTTGGAATTATCACAACTGTCCTTACAACAAGAAAAAAGCTGAACAAAGTGAATATCAACGACTTTAAAAAATTCATTAGAGGGGCCGGCCCGGTGGCGCAAGCGGTTAAGTGCGTGCGCTCCGCTGCGGCAGCCCGGGGTTCGCTGGTTCGGATCCCGGGCGCGCACCGACGCACTGCTTGGCAAGCCATGCTGTGGCGGCGTCCCATATAAAGTGGAGGAAGATGGGCACAGATGTTAGCCCAGGGCCATCTTCCTCAGCAAAAAAAGAGGAGGATTGGCGGATGTTAGCACAGGGCTGATCTCCTCACACACACACACAAAAAAAAAAAAAAAAAAAAAAAAAAAATCATTAGATAATTGAGGTCACAGGGCTAACAGTCATCCAGAAAACTGGAGAGAGAGCTGAATACAGAAAATCAAAGTTGAATTCCACTTACCAGGAACAGAATCGTCTGGAGGAGGTAACTGGTAGGAACACTTAAATGGTCATTGATGAATTGCTGGAGGCCGAGTATGGACTGGCTTGAGAGTTAGAAACTCCTGGGGGCCCACTTTTAGGAAACTCCACACTTGCATGGGTTTTACTTCCAGGAGCCTCACCAGATTCTCGTAGTGAAGATTGGAGGAAAATCTCATGCTTCGTGCAGGGGGAGGGGAAAAGTAACCATTTTGAAATACAGTCCACAGTATTCTTAACAAAGGTGTGCCCTCAGGAGAAACTACTTTACCAGAGCCTTATATAACCTGGAGGATGGGCAATTAGACAACTCCAGCCTCTTTTAGCCTTCCTATCTCATGTAAGGGAAGGCAAAAAAAAAAAGGCCAAGAAATACTTTTTAAGGTGACAGCCTAGGGACTCAGGCCAAATAAAAGTAGATTTAGTCATAAAATTGTGGAATGCTTCCCATCCCCAGTGGCTTACCATCACATCAACAGGCTTCAGTATAAAAATAGTGGGTTAGAATTGAGAGAGCTGCAAGACACAGACTCGATTTTATAAGGAGTTTCTAGAGAAACAGACAATAAGGGGAACAAGAGCAAGACACTAGAGGAAATTGAAGCCTCTGACACCTATAGTTACAGCATGTAACTATAGCCTAATATAGCCTAATTCCTAGTCAGATTAACATAAAAGCCCTCACTAATAGCCTGGTTAGCTCAGTTCCTATGCATTTCTCTAGATACATTATGTCTGGCTTTCAACACAAAATTACAAGGCATGCTAAAAGGCAAGGAACACAGTCTGAAGAAAGCAAACATCAAAGCAAGCATGAGAACCAGTATTAAATATCATACAGATTTTGAAATTATCAGATAGGGAATTTAAAATAACTATGATTAATATGTTGAGGGCTCTAGTGGAAAAAACATGCAGGAACAGATGGACAGTGTAAGCAGAGAGATAGGAACTCTAAGGAAGACTTAAAAGGAAATGATAGAAACACTGACAGAAATGAAGAATGCCTTTGATGGACATATGGGGAGACTGGTTATGGTGAAGGAAAGAATTGGTGAACTTGAAGATACTGCCATAGAAACTTCCCAAATTGAAAAGCAAAGTGAACAAAGAATGAAAAACAGAATATCCAAGAACTGTGGGACAGTTACAAAGTCTCCAATTATAATAGTGAATTTGTCTGTTTCTCTTTGCAGTTCTATCAGTTTTTGCCTCACAGATGCTCTGTTTTTGGGCACACATATGTTAAGGATTTTATATTGCCTTCATTTATTCCTTATTCTGATGCTCTGTGTACATTCTTTGTGTAATGTGAATACCAGAAGAAGAAGAAAGAAAGGAGCAGAAGAAATATGTGAAATAATAATGGCTCGGAATTTTCCAGAATTAATGACAGGCACCAAACCAAAGATGCAGGAAGCTCAGAGAACATCAAGCAGATAAATACCAAAATATCTACACATAGGCTTATCATATTCAAGCTGTAGAAAACCAAAGTCAAAGAGAAAATTGTTGAAAGAAGCTAGAGGAGAAAATATATCTTGCTTTTAGAGGAACAAGGATGAGAATTACATCAACTTCTCATTAGAAACTGTGCAAGAAGAGAGTGGAGTGAAATATTTAAAGTGTTGAAAGAAAAAACCCCACCAACCTTGAATCTGTGTCTAGAAATATTATCTTTGAAAACAGAAGGAGAAATAAAGATAATATTTTCTCAGATAAACAAAAGCTGAAGGAATTTGTCACCTGTAGACCTGCCTTGCAATAATGTTAAAAGAAGTTTTTCAGAGAGAAAAGAAATACGTAGGTCAGGAACTCAGATCCACATAAATAAAAGAAGAGCATCCGAATAAGGCATAAATGAAGGCCATATAAAATCCTTAACATATGTGTGCCTAACAACAGAGCATCTAATATGTGAGGCAAAACCTGACACATCTGCAAAGAGAAATAAACAAATTCTCTATATAATAGGAGACTAACAGTCTTCTGTCAGTAGTTGGCAGATCCAGCAGGTAAAGATATAGTTGAATTGAACAGCAGAATCTGTCAACTGGACCTTAGAGAATACTTTATCCAACAAGAGCAGAATACACATTCCTTTGAAAACTCTTGGAACATTTACCAAGATAGAGCACATTTGGTCCATAAAACACACCGTAACCAATTTCTTTTAAATTATACAAAATATACTCTCAAATACAATGGCATTAAATTAGAAATCAGTCTCAGAAAGATAGCTGGGAAATCGTAAAATGTTTGGAGATTGAAAAGCACACTTCTAAATAACACATGGTTCAAAGGAGTCTGAAGAGAAATGTAAAAATATTTTGAACTAGGTGAAAGTGAAAATACAGCTTATCAAAATTGTGGGATGCAGCAAGAGCAGAACTTAGGGGGAAAATGATAGCACTGAATACATAGAAAAGAAGAAAGATCTAAAATCAATTAACTAAGCTTCCACCTTAGGAAACTTGAGAGAGAAGAATATAAATCTAAAGCAAGCACAGGAGAAGAAGTAATAAAAATTAGAGGAAAAATCAATGAAATTGAAAATAGGAACTCAGTAGAGAAAAATCAATGAAATCAAAAGCTGATTCTTTCAAAAGATTAATAAAATTGACAAGCCTCTGGCCACTCTAACTAAGAAAAAAACAAGACACAAATTATTAATGTCAGAAATGGGAGAGGGACCATCACTGCTGATTCCACGGACATTTAAAAGGATAGTGAAGGAATATTTTGAACAACATATGCCCACAGATTTGATAACTTAGATGAAATGGACCAGTTCCTTCAAAGGTCTGTACCAAAGCTTAGGAAGGAGAAATAAATAATCTGAATAGGCCTATATCTGTTAAATCAATAGTTTATAACCTTTCAAAAAAGAAAGCACCAGGCCCTGTTGAATTTTCCAAAACATTTAAAGAAGAAATGGTACCAGTTCTCTACAATCTCTTTCAGAAAATAGAAGTGGAGGGAACACTTCCTAATTCATTGTATGAGGCCAGCATTACCCTAACACCAAAACAAAGTAAAGACATTAGAAGAATGGAAATGTACAGACCAATATCTCTCATGAACACAGATGTTTTAAATCCTCAACAAAATATTATTAAATTGAATCCAATAATGTATAAAAAGTTTTATTTATTTATTTATTATTTATTTTTTTGTGAGGAAGATCAGCCCTGAGCTAACATCCATGCCAATCCTCCTCTTTTTGCTGAGGAAGACTGGCCTTGGCCTAACATCTGTGCCTATCTTCCTCCACTTTTATATGGGACACTGCCACAGCATGGCCTGACAAGCAGTGCATCGGCGGGCACCCGGGATCCAAACCCAGGCTGCCAGCAGCAGAGCATGCGCACTTAACCGCTATGCCATGGGGCCGGCCCCTATAAAAAGTTTTATACATCAAGACTAACTGAGATTTATTCCAGGGAAGCAAAGTATTCCAGTATTCCTAGTTCAACATTTGAAAATCAGTTAATGTAATCTATGACATCAACAGGGTAAAGAATAAAAATCATATCAGTAGATGCAGAAAAAAATCATTTGACAAAATCCATCGGGTTTTTTTGACAAAATCATCAACGGGTGTTCGTGATAAAAATGCTTAGCAAACTAGGAATAGAGGAGAAATTCCTCAACTTAATAAAGAACACCTACAAAAAACCTACAGCTCACAGCTGTGTATTAGAATGGCTAAAATTAAAAAAAAATACCTGACAATACCAAATGCTGATGAGAATGCAGAGCACCAGGAATTCACATTCGTTACTATTTAGAATGCAAAATGGTACAGCCACCTTGGAAGAACAGTTTGGAAGTTTCTTACAAAGCTAACTATAGTCTTAGCATATAACCCAGCAATCCCACTCCTAGGTATTTACCCAATTGAGTTGAAAAGTTATGTGTACACAAAAACATGCACATGAATTTTTATAGTAGCTTTATTCATAATTGGCAAAAACTAGAAGTAACTAAGGTGTCCTTCAATAGGTGAATGGATAAAGAAACTGGAATATCTACATTGGAATATCATTCAGCGCTAAAAAGAAATGAGTTCTCAAGCCACAAAAACACCCCCTATGGATAAACCTTAAATGTACATCACTAAGTGAAAGAAGCCAGTGTAAAAAGGCCACATACTTTATTATTCCAATTATATGATATTCTGGAAAAAGCAAAACTAGGGACAATAAAAAGAGTAGTTGCCAGGGGCTGGAGGAGGGGAGTGAGAGGAGAGAGGGGTTGTGTTGAATATGTGAAGCACAGAGGATTTTTAGGGCGAAACTATTCTGTGTCTGTATGATAGTGTAATGGTGGATGTATGTCATTATGCATTTGTCAAAACTTACTGCACTGTACAACACAACGTGTGAAAACGAATATAAGTTATGGAGTTTATTTAAAAGCAATGGATCAAGATTGATTCATTAATTGTAACAAGTATACCACACTAATGCAAGATGTTAATAATAGGGGAAACTGTGTAGCAGGGTCACATAGGAACTGTCTTATCTGCTCAAATTTTTAATAAATATAAAACTGTTCTAAAAAATGGTGTTCTTAAAGGTTCTGCAGATGATTCTAATGCACACAGTTCGATAACCACTGGTTTTATGGTTTTATTATAAGTCTGCCTCTGGGACGAGATCGGCTGAGTTCAATTCCTGCCCCTTTTCTTACTAGCTGTGCAGTCTTGGGTAAGTTCTCAACCTCCCTATGCAGTGTTTCCCCATTTATTATTGCCTCCATTAATAAAATAAGGATAATGATATTTATTGCCATATATAATATATGTTATATTATAATAATAATCTACCTCATAAGGTCTCTGAGAGGATTAAATATCTGTAAAAGTCAGTTCCAGGCATGCAGCCATCAGTCAGTGGAATATCAGTCATTATTTTGTGGATGTTACTACCACCTGTAGGTAGGAGCAGCTGAATTATTTCCACAGAGACTCCCCAACATGGCCAGAGAGCTGCACACCTTCGTGACAAGTCTGAGGCCTTGACTTACTGGAAGTGGAAAAGATGCTTCTGATGCTTTTGTTTTCTGGTCTTCCTAGTGTCCAATGGTGCTTCTCATTGAAATTGCATTGGAGGATCCGGGCTTTGTGGATTTCCTTCAGCTTGGCCCCTCCCAGGTTGGCCTTGCTTGGAGAGACCATAGTTGGCGCTAAGCAGAGTTGGCAGCTCTTGCACTGAGTGGGAATGTGTTTTCCACATGCACTCTCCATACAATGTAGCTAATTATGAATATTTAGCTCATCACAAAGTAATCAACTAGCAATTCGTTTCTCCCATTTGGAGACCTGGGGGAGAAAAGTAGCTATGATTTCTTCATGTATAGTCCTCAAAAGAGCAAAGAGTATATTAAATATTGAAGGAAGATGGTTGTAATAGAAGAATTCTTAATTGCATTTGTACAAAAAAAAATAAGTTTGTAACAGAACTTGATTTCTGATTTGTAATCATCTTATATAATGAAACAAAACATTTTCTTTTTCTGTTTTGTTTTTGGCTGAAGAGTGGTGCCCTAAAGACTAAGGTCTTTTATTTATTTGTTTTTACTTAAAAATAACTTATTATAAGAGCAATATGTGCTTACTACAGAAAAATCAGAAAGTAAGGATAATGGAAAAAATAAAATTTCATAATTCCAGCTGCTCATAGACAATCATTGTTAACAGCTTCATGTATATACTTTTCTTTTTTTTCTTTCTCCTCCAGACTTTTTTAAATGCTTATACTTAATAAGTCTTGTTCTAGGGACTGGAAATATCAAAATGAACATGAGAGTCATAATCTCTGCCCTCATGGAATTTATATTCTGAGTGGGGAAACACAGTAAACAAACCAAAGTAAATAAATTCAAATTATAGTACCTGCTTAGAAAATAATAAAACAAGGTGATGGGCTAGAAAATGACTGTCTTGTAGGTGGAGTTCAATAATAACATGGCTAGGGAATGCATCTTGAGAAGATGAAATTTTAACGAAGACAAAGAGGAAGGCACTCACCTGTGTCATGGGCTTTGAGGGGAATTTCCTTTTAGGCAAAATAAAGGACAAGCAAGTGAAGCAGGAAGCAAGTGGACATGTCTATAGAATAAGGGAAGGAAGACCACTGTGGCTTGACTGTCAGTGAAAGGAAGCAAGGTAGGAGGTGATTATGGAAAAGAGAGGTAGGTAAATGGTCAGATTATGAAAGTCTCTGTAGGTCTGATAAAGAGTTTCCATTTTAAGTTCAATGGGTACCTTTCGAGCGGAAGGATGACACAACTGATGAGTTTTTAAAGAATCTCCCAGCAGCTCTTTGGATGTCAGAAGCAGGTGCAGACTAGATCTTCTTGGTAGAAGCCCTTCCTGGTTGCCCCAACACCCCAGCAACACTTCTATGCCCGATCGTTCTGATGGGCTCTAGGACATTGGGGTTTGGAGGAAGGAAATGGTCCTAGACTGGGATTTAAGAGGATCTATTCCTAGTCGGGCCCCACAGCAAGGTGTTTGGCTGCATGCTTCATGTTGCCAGGGCAAAGCTAGCACCTGTGATACAGGGGATTTCATACTCATGAGGAACTTGAGAGCTTGGATAGCCGTCTATAACTTCACTAGGTTCTTTCCTGCTTGAAGACTTCTTGGGTTGCCCATACATTAGTTTGGGATTGGATGCCTTTTTAGTGTTACTACCTACTGTGTACTCTGTGGATACACTCCATAGATAGATTTTATGGGGGCCATCAACCCAAATTGGGAAAAATATTCCCATCTTTATTTTTATTAACCCTACACTGAAATCTAACATTGCAATGATTAGTAAAACAACAAACCACAGTAGGATTGGCAGCACCTGTCACCTTGTCACTAAAATAAATCACTGACATTTTCGCATCACATTAGTGTTCTTACAGCTATCTTAAAATTGTATCAAAACCTCAAAACTGTAGTTATTAGACTACCACAACTTTTTATTTTTATGTCAGTTATATTAAGATATGATTAATATACAGTAAGTCACAATTTATAGTTTACAATTCTTTGCATTTTGACAAATGCATATAGTTGTATATAATGAACTCCATAGTGTGGATGTGCCACAATTTGTATGTGGTAGTTATTAGACCTGCCAGTATGCTGGGCATTATTAGACCTGCCAGTATGCTGGGCACTGAATCTATTTGTAAAGAAGCACATATACTACTATAGTATAATTTGGTTTTGAAAATATTTTGTGATTATATTTTAATTTACTTGATTTCCTTTGTAATCCTATATATTTTATTTTATATGTTTAAATGTGTTGTTCTTAAAAGGGTCCATAGGCTTCACCAGACTGTATCTGTCCGTGACACAAAAAAGATTAAGAGCTTCTATTATTGTTCATCTTCCCACCAGCTGTCTTGGGGTATGGCAGAATATAGGTACCTTTTGGGCCTGCAGGGTCTAGCTGGTTAGTTACTGACAAGGTCAGAAAGTGACAGTCTGGTGCCAAGTTTGCAGTTTGCTCTACTTGATTTATTTAACCTCATTGCATATTTATAAAACAGTTGGGGGAGGAAGGGATTGAATAGGAATTGGTAGAGGTCACGTGGTATGATTTGCCTTAGTTGAAAACTTCCAGACAAAACCCCCTGATAAGTGTAACAAATGGAGTTAGAAAAAGCTCCACAAGTCTAATGTTTTTTTGATATATCTTTTCTTAGTAGCACTGAAGAAAAATATTGAAAGCAGTGACATTGACACAAAAGGCATGTAACCCAGTTTGAAAGAAGATAATCCTGAAAAATCTGCTATCTCCTAACTCTTTAGTTGTTAGATGCTTAATGATGCAGCCTTAGAGAAGAATATTGTGGCAGTTTTTCCCCAAATATGAGTGAACTCCCTTGTGTCACCCCTGCCATAATTCATATGTATGAAGGATTACTATCTATGCCAACATCAGTTGCCCCTTAACATGCTTCTGTGACCACAGTGAAGGAGTCTAAACTGGAAATGCTGAGAACAAGTATCTTTATGGTCTATATTTCATTTCTTTTTAGTAAAATTTTTTAGCACTTCAGTTAAAGTATATTTTCATTTTTTGATAATTATAGTATTTCTTGACTTGCTTTAGAAGGTCATATGTACATTATTTCTGATGTACTTTTCAGTAAATATGCAATTATGAAAAAATTTTTGTTGACTCTAGTATTGCTTTTTTGGTGACATATCTTTTACTTTTGTTTTTATATTACCCACTTTGGGACTCAAGGCAGCTGGTTTAAAATTACAACTTAAGAACAAGTTGAATAGAAATTAAAGAATGAGATGTGACAATTTGATAAGAGGATATATCATGGTGCTAGATCAGGGGTTGGCAAACTTTTCCTGTAAAGGGCCAGATTATAAATATTTTAAGCTTTGTGGGCCATTCTCTGTTGAAACTACTCAATTCTGCTGTTGTAGCATGAAAGCAGCAATAGACAATATCTAAACGAGTTATCGCTGTGTACCAAAAAACTTTATGAACACTGAAAATTGAATGTTATGTAATTTTCATATGTCATGAAATATTATTTTGATTTTTTTAAACCATTCTTAACTCATGGACCATACTAAAACAAGTGGTGGGCTGGATTTGTCTGGTGGGTATTGTTTGTTAGTCTCTGTGCTAGATGCCTGAGATGAACTAGTGAAAGCATCGTAGAACTAATTTGAAAATGAATCTCCCCAGCAGCCTAGATGAAAAAGGAAAAACATGGTGTTTCCTAATAAGACCTTTCTGTGGTGCTAAATTCTGCTTGGAATTGAACCCTCTATATGAGACCCTGAAAAATAGGAAAAAAATACAATAGATGTCTCTAGCTTTGGTTTTAGAGATGATATAAAAATGGTCTTCCAAGGTGGGCCGGCCCCGTGGCTTAGCGGTTAAGTGTGTGCGCTCTACTGCTGGCGGCCCGGGTTCGGATCCCGGGTGCGCAACGACGCACCACTTCTCCGGCCATGCTGAGGCCACGTCCCACATACAGCAACTAGAAGGATGTGCAACTATGACATACAACTATCTACTGGGGCTTTGGGGGGAACATAAATAAATAAATAAAATTAAAAAAAAAATGGTCTTCCAAGGTGATCATGAGATAGAAATCTCAGGGCACAGTATTATTTACTGAGGTATTTATTTCTGCTTTGTTTTTTGAGTGCTAGCTTGGCTCAGAGAGGAGAGGCTTTCAGTTTGGAAGATCCTCTCACAATGCTGGTCAAAACCCTGCTCACCAGAGCAATAGCAATGGCACCAACAATGTAGGTAAGAGTCTCAAAAGTAAAGTTGAGAATCCTAGGAACAGACGAGTTTCAGGAGAGAGCAGAAACAGCTGTAAGAAGAGTCTTTGTGCATTGGCACAGAGATAGAACCTTGGCTAAGTTAGAGGGATACATAAGTTTATGTCACCAGGGATCTGAACTACCTTCTGCTACTTACACCTTAAGAAACTAGAGAAAGAAGAGCCAATTAAACATAATGAAAGCTGGAGGAAGGAAATAATAAAAAGAGGAACAAAAATCAATGAAATTGAAAATAGTAAATAATAGGAAAATCAATAAACCCAAAAGCTGGTTCATGGAAAAGATCAATGAAATTGATAAACCTCCAGCAAGGCTTACCAAGAAAAAGAAAGACATGAAACAAATTTCCAATATATACAATAAAAGAGGGATACTGCTAGCGGTCTCACAGAAATTAAATATGATGATAGGTGAATCAACTCTGTTTTGACATTTTGGGTGAAATGAACCAGTTCGTTTAAAGACAAACTTCTTCTCAAGAAGAAATTGGTAATTTGAATAATCCTATAGCCTGTAAAGAAATTGAAGTTGTAGTTAAAAACTATCCAATACTAGGCCCAAATGGATTCACTTACAAATACTACCAAACAATTGGGAAAAAACAGTACCAACTCTACATCACCTCTTACAGAAAATAGAAAAGGAGACAGTACTCCTAACTCATATTTTGAGACCATAACTACCCTAATACTAAAATCAGACAAAGGAATGACAAGAAAAGAGAACTAGAGACTAATATCTCTCATGAACATAGATGCAAAAAATGTCAATAAATTATTAGCAAATCAAGTCTAGCAATATAGAAAAAGGATAATATACTATGAACAAGTGGGTTTCAACCCAGAAATACAAAGCTGGTTATACATTTAATCAGGGTAATTCATTATATTTACAAAATAAGAAAAACCATTTTGTCATCTCAATAGATGAAAGAATGTGTTTGACAAAATTCAATATCCATTCAAAATAAAAACTCTTAGCAAACTAGGAATAGAGGGAAACTTCTTAAGCATAATAAAGGTCATCTACAAAAAATGTACTTGATTGTGAGAGAATTAATGCTTTTCCCTCTAAGATTGGGAAGAAAGCAAGGTTGTCCTCTATCAACAATCATATTCAACATTGTGCTGAAAGTCCTAGAGAGTATAACAGGTCAATAAAAGGAAATAAAAAACATACAAGGTGGCTAACAATAGCTATACTGGGAAAATATAAATTGGAAACAAAGAAAACTGTCTCTCTTTGTGTATGACATGACTGGCTAAGTAGAAAAATTCCAAAAATATGTACAAAAAAGCTCATAGAACTAATAAGTAAGCTTAGTAACAAAGTCAGTATACAAAAGGTCACTGCTCCAAATGCTAGCAATGAACATTTGGAATTTGAAATAGAAAAAAATTACAATAGCACCAAAAATAAAAATAAAACAGAAGCACTGAGGTATAAGTGTAACAAACTTGGGGTAGGCTCTGTATGCTGAAAACTATAAAAAATTGATGAAATTAATCAAAGAATATCTAAATAAATATTAGATATCCTATGTTGATGGATAGGAAAACTCAATATTTTAAGATGTCAACTGTCCCCAACTTGATACATGGATTCAGTGCAGAAAGTTTTTGTAGATACTGACAAGCTGATTCTAAAATGTATATGGAAAGGCAAAGAATTAGAATAAGCCAAAGAATTCTGAAAAAGAAGAACAAAGGTTGAGGACTCATACTTTCCATTTCAAGACTTATTTTGAAGCTACAGTAATCAATACAGTCTGGGACTGGAAAGTGATAGACATTGATCAACGGAACAGAATGGAGAACTCTGAAACAGACCCACAAAAACATAGTTGATTTTTGAAAAAATTGAAAATGCAATTCAATGGAGAAAGGATAGTAGTCATTTAAAACCAATCGAATATCAATATGCCAAAAAAAAAAAAAAGGAAACTTGACATACATCTTATACCTTATATAAAAATTACGGCAATATGAATTATGGGTCTAAATGTAAAACTATAAAACATGTAGAAGAAAATAGGATATCGGTGTGGTCTTAGGTTTGGCAATGACATTTTAGATATGACATTAAAAATATAATCCATGAAAGAAAAAAATCAATAAATTGGAATTTTATCTTAATTAAAAACTTTTGTTCCATGGAAGACACTCATACAAGAATGAAAAGACATGTTAGTGTAGAACAAGATGGCAGAATAGTAAGCCTGGACCCTCCTTTCCCCCATGGGCACATTGATTCGACAATACACAGACAAATTCCCTTTGTGAGAAATCTAGTAACTAATTGAGAGGCTCTTGTGTCTTAGGTGAGTGTGAAAACAGCCACATTAAAGCTAGAAGGAAAATTTGAGATGCCTTCTCACTATAATCCCTACACCTGGCACAGCTCCATATGATCAGAGGGAAACCCCCAGCTTCCAGCTTCTCCAGAGAAAGAATTGGACCGCATATCCAACATTCCAACTTTTGTGGGCTCTGTCTAAGGTACTGGCTCCTGTCTTGCCTGTCTTGTAATGCCAAGACCTGGCATACTCTAGATGCCTGGGCACTGCTAAGAACAAAGATGGTGGTTTGGATTAGCATGGAGGTTTGTGAGAGGTGCCCAAAATCTCTGGCCAGGCTGATTGGTGAGGATCTTCTCCTGTCTGAGACCAGGACATGAAGACTGGGAGAGGTAGTTGTTTTTTCTGATGTGCAGATACCAACACAAAGTCAAGGAAAATGAAGAAACAGGAAAATATATCCCCAACAAAGGAACAAGATAAATCTCCAGAAACCATGGAGATTTATGATTTACCTGACAGAGAATTAAAAATAATTGTCCTAAAGATGCTCAATGAAATCAAGAGAACAATGCATTAAAAAAGTGGGAATTTTAGTGTATAGAAAATATAAAAAAGTACTGTACAGAAATCTTGGAGCTGAAGAATATAATAACTGAACTGAAACATTTATTAAAGGGTTCAATAGAAGACTAGATCAAGCAGAAGAAGGGATCAGCAAACATGAAAACACATAATTGGAAGTTATCCTCAGAAGAGTAAAAACAATAAAGAATGAAAAAGAGTGAAGAAAACTTAAGAGGCTTATGGGATACCCAAAAGTTGACCAATATATGCATCATGGCAGTCCCAGAAGGAGAAGAATGAGAGAAGGGGCAGGAAGCCTATTCAAAGAAATAATGGTTGAAAACTTCCCAAATCTTGGAAAGGAAATGGATAGCCAGATCCAAGAAGCCTAACAAATCCAAAATAAGATGTATCCAAAGAAATCACACTAAGACACATCATAGTTAAAATGTCAAAAGTCAAAGACAAAGAATTTTGAAAGCAGCAAGAGAAAAGTGACTTGTCCTGTACAAAGAACCCACATAAGACTGTCAGCAGATTTTTCTGCAGAAACTTTGCAGGTCAGAAAGGAGTGGGATGATATATTCAAAGTGCTGAAAGAAAAAAATTGCTAACCAAGAATACTATACCCAGCAAAACTGTTCTTTAAATATGAAGGAGAGATAAGGACTTTCCCAGACAAACAAAAGATGAGAGAGTTCAACACTACTAGACCTGCCTTACAAGAAATGCTAAATGGAGTTCTTCAAGTTGAAATGAAAGCATGCTAAACAGCAATACAAAAACATATGAAACTATAAAACTTGCTCGTAAAGATATATCTGTAGATAAATACAGAATACTGTAATGGTGATGGGTGAAACACTTTTAGTATAAAAATTAAAAGAGAAAAGTATTAAAATAACTATAAAAATATAACAGATACACAATATAAAAAAGATATAAATTGTGGCATCAATAACAAAGTGTTGGGGGAGTAAAAGTGTAGCATTTTTGTATGCAAAGTTAAGTTGTTATCAGCTTAAGATAGACTGTTATAATGATAAGATGTTTTATGTAAGCTCCATGGTAACTACAAAGTATATACTTATAGAAGATACACAAAAGAAAAAACAAGAAGGAAACAAAGCATATTGTTTTAAGAATGTACATGTTGGCTATGGTATGGTAAAGTCAGTGTGACACAGAAGGAGATGAGAACAAGGCTTGGAAGGAAGAACTTTGTATTATACTCATAGATCCCAGAGAGGGGGTCACCACATGTCATACAGTTACAGGGTGAAACACCAGGGTGGTCAGGAGGCAGAAGATAAAAGTGAGGGCAGAGCTTATGCCATGACCTTTATTGGAGTTTCTGTGGGAAAAGCATGGCAAGGCAAGGTAAACGGTTTAGGATTAGCTAGTTTGAATAATTCTGGTGGCATTTAGGCTATAGGACTGGCCTCTGGTTGCCTGGTAACTAGCCCTGAGATGATTAAGGAAGAGGAATATTGCCTCCTGGAGTGTGTGGGACAGAAAGAAGGGGTGTGGCTCTGGATTGGTTGGTTTGCATATCAAAAGTATGCTTCTGTCTGGGCTCTTTTCTATTTCTAAGAACTGGCTAGCCTGAGGAGGGGCAGTCTCTCCAAAGCTAGAAAGTTTATTTTTTTAAGATGTCAAAACATCAGAAAATACAGAAAATAAAGACTATATACAATAGACATATCAATAAAAAGTTAAGGAAACACAAAGGAAGAAAAGAACTATAAGACAAACAGAAAATAATTAACACAATGGCAATGGTAAGTTCTTCTTAATAATTACCTTAAAGGTAAATGGATTAAACTCCCCAATCAAAAGACATTGAGTGGCTAAATGTATTAAAAAAAAACAAGACCCAACTATATGCTGTCTACAAGAGACTTACTTTAGATCTGAGGACACACATAGGCTGAAAGTGAAGGTTGGAAAAAGATTTTCCGTGTAAATGGTAATCAAAAGAGAATGGGGTGACCATACCTATACAGACAAAATAGACTTTAAGTCTATTTTAACTTTAAGTCAAAAACTATTACAAAAGACAAAGACGTTATATAATGATAAAAGGATTAATTCACCAGGAAGATATAACAATTACATATGCACCCAACATCAGAGTACCTAAATACATAAAGCAAACATTAACAGAACTGAAGGGAGAAATTGACAGCAATACAATAGTAATGGGAGACTTCAATACCTCACTTTAAATAATGGATAGAATTCCCAGACAGAAAGTTAATAACGAAACAGAAGACTTGAACAACACTATAGATCAAATGGGCTTAACAGACATATACAAAACATACCATCCAATAGCAGCCAGAATATGCAGTCTTCTCAAGTGCACACAGAACATTCTCCAGGATAGATAATATATTAGGTCATGAAACAAATCTTAACAAATTTAAGAGGATTAAAATCATACCAAGTATTTTTTCTTCACAAATGAAATGAAACTAGAAATCAATATCCGAAGGAAAACTGGAAAATTCACAAATATGTGCAAATTAAACAACATACTCCTCAATAACCAATGGATCAAAGAAGAAATCAAAAGGGAAATTAGAAAATATCTTGAGACAACCCAAAATGTAAACACAACATACCAAAATGCAGCAAAAGCAGTACTTAGAGGGAAGTTTATAGTAGTAAATGCCTGCATTAAAAAAGAAGAAAGATCTCAAATAAACAACCTAACTTTACAACCTAACTTCATGGAACGAGGAAAAGAACAAACAGCCCAAAGTTAGCATAGGAAAGAAAAAATAAAGGTTAGAGCAAAAATAAAATAGAGAATAGAAAAACAATAGAAAAATCAATGAAACTAAGAGTTGGTTTTTTGAGAAGATAATCAAAGTTGACAAAACCTTAGCTAGATTAAGAAAAAAAAAAAGTGAGAAGACTCAAATAAAATGAGAAATGAAAGAGGAGAGATTACAACTGATGCTGCAGAAATACAAAGGATCATAAAAGACTACTGTGAACAATTATATGCCAACAAATTGGATGACCTAGAAGAAATAGATAAATTCCTAGAAACACACAGTTTTGCAAGTCTGAATCATGAAGAAATAGGAAATCTGAACAGACTTACAACTAGTAAGGAGATTGAATCAATAATGAAAAACCTCTCAACAAAGAAAAGTCCATGACCAGATGGCTTCACAGGTTAATTCTACCAAATATTTAAAGAAGCATTAGTGCCAATCCTTCTCAAACTCTTCAAAAAAATTGAAGAGGAAAGACTTCTGAACTCATTGTTTAAGGCTAGCATTATCCTGATATCAAAGCCAGAATAAGACACTACAAGAAAAGAAAACTATAGGCCAGTTTCCCTGATGAACATAGTTGTAAAAATCCTCAACAAAATATTAGCGATGCAAATTCAACAGTACGTTGAAAGGATCAAACACAATGACTAAGTAGAATTTATTCCTGGGATTCAAGGATGGTTCAATATTAAAAAATCAATTAATGTGATTTACCATATTAACAGAATAAAGGATTAAAACCATACTGTCATCACAATAGACGCAGAAAAATCATTTCACAAACTTCAATACCCGTTCATGATAAAAACCCTCAACAAATTAAGAATAGAAGGAAATTACCTCAACTTAATAAAGGCCATGTATGACAAGTCCACAACTAACATCATATTCAACAGTGAAAAGCTGAAAGTTTTTCCTTTAAGATCAGGAACAAGGCCAGGATGCTTCACTCTCACCACTTCTTTTAGTATAGCATTGGAAGTCCTAGCCAGAGCAATTGGGCAAGAAAATGAAATAAAAGGCATTTAAATAAGAAAGGAAGAAGTAAAATTATCTCTTTTTGCAGATGGCATAAACTTTTACGTAGAAAACCCTAAAGATTCAACACACGAAAATGTTAGAACAAAAAATGAATTTAGTAAAGTTTTAGGATGCAAAATCAACATATGAAAATCAATTGTGTTTCTATATACTAACAATGAACTGTCTGAAAGAGAAATTAAGAAAACAATCTCATTGTCATTGTGCCCTGGCATCCTTGCATCTTTCCATATAGGTCATGCAAACAAAGGCTAATTTGAGTCTTGGCAGAATCCTTTGTGATCCTCCTGGATCAAGAGAGGATAACAGGCTTGTAAGGAATTGCTACAGGGCCGTCTCTCACCCACTTCCCTTTCTCCTCTGGGAGGCTATCATGAGACAGTTTCTCTTTGCCTCTAGGTTCTGCTGAGGTATGAGGCTTTCTGCCTTTACCCCCTTCAAAATAGAACTTCAAAATATAAAACCACTTAGCTTCAGGCTAGAACTGGCTCCTCAGCATTGAAATGTCCCACAACTTGCATTGCAGTCATCTAGCCCCTTTTGTTTTGATATCAACCTTTTTGGAGTGTGGAACTAGGATGTGGCACTTTTGTCTAATCTCCCTTTCACTGTCTATGTAAGTAGTAAACTGAATCTAGAAGTAGATTGTTGTGTCTTTACCAGGAGAATCATTTAGGTCTCACCTTGTCTTATGTGTGCTTGACAGTGCCATGCTACCCACCTTCATCCAGGTCAGTCTTTTGACTCTTAAGATTTTGCAGTCTTGAGGAAGAGCAGAGAAGGTTTAAAAATTCAGCGATGCCAACTCATATATGATCTTAACAAACAGCAGGGCAGAGCAAGACTGCTAATTTGACTCCATAAGTAATTACTTAGTGCCTATTATGTGTGAGGTGTGGAGATGCCCCAGTGAAGGGCTCAGTTGTGGTACTGCCTGTAAACCTTCTGTGAATGAGTGGAGTAAAGGGAACACTCCCTCTTTTGCAACTGCTGATAATAAACCAGTCATACAGCTGTTATATTCTCACATAAATCTATATATGGCTGGAATTGATATGTTTCCCTGAAGGCCAGAAGGAAACTTATTCATCAGATGGTATGAGACCAAAATTATAAAATTTTGTATATGTTTTGCTCTCCTAGCCCTCAGAGCCCAGCCATTTACCACGATGGAGGCCTTAAGAAGCCTGTCCCTTTGCCCCTTTTAATTTCACCATGTTTGGCAAATGCATTTGAGAGAGGCTGAAGGAAAAAAAATTGAACCAGGGTTTCCAATGAAATCAGTTAAGTCCTCCTTTCAAAAGGCCCCTGCCAGATATTTTAAAATTAAATTATCCACTACTGGACATAATAGGGAGAAACATTTGCTCTTTTACACTCTGGTGGAAGATTATGTAAGTACCATATTTATTGATAGCAATATGACAGTATATATGAATATATGGAACTTGACCTGGTAATTCTAGATCTAAGAATTTATCTTTATGAAATAATCAGATATATGCATAAACGTGTATAAAAGTGCTAAATATGGCATGCTCATAATAGTAAAATATTAAAGAGAACACACATTTTCATCATTGATTATGTGAATTATGGTAAACCCATAAAAAGTATTACTCTGGCAGTTATTTTTTTAATTGAGGCAAACTATACGAAAGATACCCATGAGATATATATATAAAGAAAATCTATTTGAAGAATATGTAGTCCTACTTAATTTAAAACATATTCATATGAGCATTTTATTTATTTTATTTATTTATTTATTTATTTATTTATTTAGAAACTTTAAAGTTGTTTATTCTTTTTTTTTTTTCCCTTTGTGACTGTTTTATTTCACTTAGCTTGATGTCTTCCAGGTTCATTCATGTTGTAGCAGGGGTCAGAATTTTCTTCCTTTTTAAGCCTAAATAATATTCTATTGTAGGTATATGTCACATTTTGTTTATCTAGTCATCCTTTGACGGACAGCTGGGCTGCTTCTCCGTCTTGGCTATTGTGAGTAATGCTGCCATGAACACGAGTGTACAAACACCTCTTCATGTCCCTGCTTTCAGTTCTTTTGGGTGTATACTCACAAGTGGGATTGCTGGCTGATATGGTGATTCTATTTATTTTTTTTTTTCGGGAATTGCCATACCACTTTGCAAAATGTCAGTTTTGTTGGCAATAATGATAAGAGAAGAACTCAGTGTGTGGCCCTTTCTGGCACAGTGCTGCTGAACCTCTCAGGACTGGGCATTCCAGAGAGCATGTAGGAGCTGACCATTCCTAGAGTGAAAGTGTAAACTTGCTCCTTCTTACACAGCATCACAGTGGTTACACTGAGATATTACAGCCAGTAACTCACAGCCACATGACATTCTGTACTCCCAAACAGAATGGGAAGCCCTTTGACAATAGTGATCAAGTCTAGTATTTCTTTATTGTTTTCCCTTTGCTTTATGATAGTTACTATTTTTTTTTTAAAGTTAACTACCGTTTTATTTATAATTATATTGCAGACTGATATTTTTATATCCACATTGTCAATGGTAACCTTTCTGCCTTCACTTCATTCTTGGCCCCAAATGTTTATCCTAGCTTTTTACATGTCTATTTGCTTCTTTTTTTTTTTTTTTATTGGTTTATAACATTGTAAAAATCACCACACACATGTACCTAATTATCCCTTTCACCCTCCTCCCTCCCCCCTTCCCCTCTGGTAACCACCAATCCAATCTCTGTCCCTATGTGTTTGTTTATTGTTGTTATTATCTACTATTTAATGAAGGAAATCATACGGTATTTGACCTTCTCCCTCTGACTTATTTCACTTTGCATTATACCCTCAATGTCCATCCATGTTGTCACAAATGCCTGGATTTCATCGTTTCTTATGGCTGAGTAGTATTCCATTGTGTATATATACCACATCTTCTTTACCCATTCGTCCCTTGATGGGCACTTAGGTTGCTTCCAAGTCTTGGCTGTTGTGAATAATGCTGCAATGAACACAGGGGTGCATGTACCTTTGCAAATTGGTGTTTTCAAGTTCTTTGGATAAAAACATATTCATATGAGCATTTTAAAAATATGGAGGAAGAAAGTAAAGAAAGTATATACATGAAGTTGTTAACAATTATTGTCTCTGAGTGGATTGGATTATGGAATTTTTTTTCTTTTAATTGTCTTTGCTCTCTTATTTTTCTGTAACAAACATGTATTGTTCTTATGATGAGTTGTTTTTAAGTAAGTAAATAAATAAAAGGCCCTTATCTTTAGATCATGACCCTTCAGCCAAAAATAGGAAATAAAAATAAAGTGGTTGTTCCTTTATATGTGGGGATTACAAATCACAAGTTAGGTTTCATTAGAAAGCATTTTTTTTTTAATGCAATTAAAAATTCTTATACCAAACTCATCTTTCTTCACTCTATGAAGAGAAATCATAAATACTTTTCTCCCCAAGAGCTCCAAGAAGGAGAAATCAATTTCTGGTGGCCTACTTTGTGAGGAACCTAATATAGTTCAACATCAGCTGCATGGTTTTATGGGGATCCCATGTGGGACATGGAGGCCCACTGACTGGAGGGACTGCTGACTCCTCAGTGCCAACTATGATCTCTAGGCAAATCTAGCTGGGAGAAGCCTACAAAGCCCAATCCTGCAACTCAATCGCAATGAGGGCTTTACCTGGACACTAGAAAGACCAGAAAACAAAAGCAGAGAATCCTTTCTCCCCCGCTTCCGGTAAGTAGAGGCGTCCGTCTAACAAGGGTGGGTTAATTCTGGCTGTGTTGGGGATTCTCTATGAAAGTATTCAGCTGCTCCTACAGGTGGTAGTAACAATCACAATGATGACGATAATGGCTAATATTTACTATCTGACGATTGTGTGCCCAGCACTGGTTCTTATAGATATTTAATCCTCACAATGACGGAAAGAAGTAGGCAATATTGTTATCCTCCATTTTAATAGTGGAAGCAATAACTAAGTGGGAAACACCAGTATAGGGAAGTTGAGAACTTTCCCAGAGCCAGAAAGATAGTAAGAAAAAGGGCCAGGAATTGAACTCAGCTAGTCCAGTTCTGGGGCAGGCTATAAACCACAAAGCTAGCATTCTCAAACTTTGCGTGCATTGGAATCAGCTGTGGAGCTTTCAAAAACCCAGATTCCCAAGCAGCACACAGAATGTGCCTGTATTTGGAGATAGGGCCTTTAAAGAGGTAATTAAGTTAAAATGAGGCCGTTAGGATGGGTCCTAATCCAATATGCCTGGTGTCCTTATAAGAAGAGGAGATGAGGACACAGACACACACAGAGTAAGGAACACATGAAGACACAGGGAGAAGGCTGCCATCTGCAAGCCAAGGAGAAAGTTTCAGAAGAAATCAACTGGACATCTTGATCTTGGCCTTGATCTTAGTTTCCAGAACTGTGAGAAAATAAATGGTTGTTGTTTAAGTCCCCCAGTCTGTGGTACTTTGTTACGGCAGCCCGCGCAGAATAGTACAAGAGGGTAGGGGCTGCAGTGAGTCAGAGAAGGGCATGAAACCAGCTTCACTCTTCATTATCCCTGTGACCTTGAGCAGCTTCCCTGTGAATAATGGACAATCAGTCTTACTTGGGAGAGCAGCTTTAAGGATTAAATGAAGAAGGGCATGAGAAAGCTGCTAGAACTGAGCCTCAACAAACTCCATAACCATGTATTTTTCTTATAAAGAAAGAATCCAGTGAGTTAGAGAAATGGTGTCAACTCAGACACCTCCTGTTACTTTGGTGATCCACAGAGACATGAGTGGGCAGAATTGAGCTAGATGCAAAGTGGCATTTTACATCTGCTGGAAGCCTTGGGGCATCACCCAAAGCAGGCAGGTGGGATCTCAGCTCCATCTTCTGAGGTTTGGTCCCTGAGGCAGAACAGGGAGAGGAGGACTACAGTCCTGTTCTGATACTTAACCAGCAGTGAGAACTCAAGCACATTCCCCAAACTCGCTCAGCCTCAGTTTCTTCAATTATAAAGTAGGGATGCCAGAACTTACCTGGTAGGCCATTATGATATGAAATAAGATAATTTGTAACAGGATTTATAGCATAGTGCCTGATACTTAATTTATTTAAAATCAACATCCTCCTTGCCTGATCCTAGTTCCGTGACAGGTTGGAAGGGACAGGAGCTTTCTGCAAAGGATAGGAACAAAGAGAGGTGTTAGCAGTTTTTACCTGCTGGTCTTGCTCCCTGTGAGGTGGAGTCAGGTGACTCACCGAGACTTTTTCTCACTTTTGTACCTGAGCAGGGAGTAGGGAGAGCGGTCAGGAAAAAGCCAGTCGGCTACAGCTTCATAAATGACTACAATCCCAGCAACGGGTCCTTATCTTTTTTATTCTTCTTGGAAAAAATCTTGATTCCTCCTGGAGAAACTCATAGTTAAAAACAGTTTTCAATAAACCTTCTTGATATATTTAACACTTGAATTCTAAAGGCATAATACTTCTGTGATTTTATCCAGGAAAACATACTGTGAGGTCTGAAACAGGTTATAACATGGTTTAAGCTTTTGCTGAGGGACTTTCCTCCCTCTGCCCATCTACTCCTATTCAAATCCTGACATTATGTAACACATCAAAAACAAATGTAAATCAGTAATTATGGATATGTGATTTAAAAAAAAAGACATCTTAAGATAATCCCCATTTAAAAAAATCTCAAACTTACAGAAAAAAATGCAAGAGGTCCAATGAATACCATATGCCCTTCACTTAGTTTCACCAATTTTTTCCAGCTTTATTGAGATGTTATAACATTGTGTAGGTTTAAGGTATACAATGTGATGATTTGATACTCATATCTATATGAAATGATTACCACAATAGGGTTAGTTAACACTTCCATCACTTCACATAATTATCTTTTTTTTTTTGTAGTAAGAACATTTAAGATCTGCTCTCTCAGCAACTTGAAAGCATGTAGTACAGTGTTGTTAACTATAGTCACCATGCTGTACATTGGATCCCCAGAACATATTAATCTTATAACTGGAAGTTTGTACCTTTTAGCCAACTTCTCCCCATTTTCCCCACCCTCCAGCACCTGGCAACCACCATTCTACTGTTTCTGTGAGTTCACCTTTTTAAGCTTCCACATATAAGTGAGATCATACTGTATTTGTCTTTCTCTGACTTATTTCACTTGGCATAATGCCCTCAAGGTCCATCCATGTTGCGGCAAGTGGCAGGGTTTCCTTCTTTCCTGTGGCTAAATAATATTCCATTGTATATATATACCACATTTTCTTTATCCATTCATCTGTAAATGGACACTTAGATTGTTTCCATATCTTGGCTGTTGTGATTAATGCCGCAACGTACATGGGAGTGAAGATATCTCTTTGAGATCCTGATTTCATTTCTTTTAGATATATACCCAGAAAAGTGATTGCTGAATCGTACAGTAATTCTATTTTTAATTTTTTGAGGAACCTCCATACTATTTTCCATAGTGGTTATGGTTGTACCAATTTACGTTTCCAACAGCAGTGTGCAAGGGTTCCCTTTTCTCCACATCCTTGCCTACACTTGTCTTTTTGTTGATAGCCACTCTAACAGGTGTGAGGTGGTACCTAATTGTGGTTTTGATTTGCATTTACTTGATGATTAGTAACGTTGAGTATCTTCTCATATACATATTGGATATTTGTATGTCTTCTTTGGAAAGACATCTGTTCAGGTCCTATGCCCATTTTTAATTGGATTGTTTATATTTGCTTTTGAGTTGTATGAGTTCTTTATATGTTTTGGGTATTAACCTCTCATCAGATATTTGGTTTGCAAATATTTTCTCCCATTCCGTAGATTGCCTTTTCATTTTGTTAATTGTTTCTTTTACTAGGTGGAAGCTCTTTAGTTTGATGTAGTCTGACTTGTTTATTTTTGCTTTTGTTGCTTGTGCTTTTGGTGTCATATCCAAAAATTGTGTCAAGGAGCTTTTATCCTGTGTTTTCTTCTAGGAATTTTATGGTTTCAGGTCTTATGTTTAAGTCTTTAATCCATTTCGAGTTAACTTTTTTTTTTTTTGCTGAGGAAGATTAGCCCTGAGCTAACATCCATTGCAAATCTTCTTCTTTTTTTTGCTTGAGGAAGACTACTCCTGAGCTAATATCTGTGCCAGTCTTCCTCCACTTTATATGTGGGTCACTGCTACAGCATGGCTGATAAGTGGTGTAGGTCTGTGCCAAGGATCCGAACCCATGAACCCGGGCTGCTGAAGCAGAGTGTGCTGAACTTAATCACTATGCCACAGGGCCAGCCCTCAAGTTGACTTTTGTGAGTGGTGTAAGATAGGATTCAATTTCATTCTCCTGCATGTAATTATTCAGCTTTCCTAACACTATTTACTGAAGACACTATCCTTTCCTCCTTGTATATTCTTGGGTCCCTTGTCAAATATTAGTTAACCATATATGTGAGGGTTTATCTCTGGGCTCTTGATTCTGTTCACTGGTCTATTTTTATGCCAAGACCATAGTGTTTTCATTACTATAGCTTTATAATATAGTTTGAAATCAGTGTAATGCATCAAGTTTTGTTCTTTCTCAGGATTGCTTTGCCTATTTGGGGTCTTTTGTGGTTCCATACAAATTTTAGGATTGTCTTTTCTATTTCTATGAAAAATGCCATTGGAATTTTGATAGGGATTGCATTGAATCTTTATATCACTTAGGGTAGGATGGATATTTTAACAATATTAATTCTTACAATCCAAGAACACAGGATATCTTTCCATCTGTTTGTGTCTTCAGTTTTTTTCACCAGTCTTACAGTTTTCAGTGTGCAGATCTTTCACTTCTTGGTTAAATTTATTCCTAAGTATTTTATTCTTTTTGATAATACTGTAAATGGGATTATTTTCTTAATTTCTCTTTCTGATAGTTTGTTGTTAGTGTGTAGAAATGCAACTGATTTCTGTATGTAGATTTTGTATCCTGCAACTTTACTGAATTTGTTTATTAGTTCTAACAGGTGGAGTCTTTAGGATTTTATCACATTGTCTGCAAACAGAGACAGTTTTACTTCTTTGTTTCTGATCTTGATTCCTTTTTTTTTTTTGCTTAATTGCTCTGATAGGACTTCAAGTACTGTGTTGAATAGGAGTGGTGAGAGTAGGCACCCTTGTCTTGTTCCTGCTGTTAAAGGAAAACCTTTCAGCTTTTCACCATTGAGTATGATATTAGCTGTGGGCTTGTCATATATAGCCTTTGTTATGCTGAGGTAATTTCCTCCCATACCCAATTTTTTGAGAGTTTTTATCGTGAAAGGATGTTGAATTTTGTCAAATATTTTTTCTGCATTTATTGAGATGATTATATGATTTTTTATCCTTCATTCTGTTAATGTGATGTATCACATTGATTTGCGTATGTTGAACCAACCTTGCATCCCAGGGATAAATCCCACTTGATCAAGGTATTTGATCCTTTTAATGTGCTGTTGAATTCAGTTTACTAATATCTTGTTTGAAATTTTTGAGTCTATATTCATCAGGGATACTGGCCTGTATCTTTCTTTTCTTGTAGTGTCCTTGTCTGGCTTTGGTATCAGGGTACAGCTGGCACTGCAAAATGAGTTTGGGAGTGTTCCCTCCTCTTCAATTTTTGGAAGAGTTTGAGAAGATTGGGATTACCTTTCTTTAAATGTTCAGTAGTATTCGCCTTCTTTAGATGTTTGGTGAAAACATCTGTTCTTGGGCTTTATTTTGTTGAGAATTTTTTGATTACTAAGTCCATTTCCTTACTCATTATTGGTCTGTTCTGATTTTCTATTTCTTCATGATTCAGACTTGGTAGGTTGTGTGTTTCTAGGAATTAATCAATTTTTTTTTAGGTTATTCAATTTGTTGGTGTATAATTGTTTATAGCATTCTCTTATGATCCTTTGTATTTCTGTTGTATCAGTTGTAAATATCTCCTTTACTTTCTGATTTTGAGCTTCTCTCTCTTTTTTTTAGTTAGTATAGCTAAAGTTTTGTCAATTTTGTTATGTTTTCAAAAAACCAGCTCTTAGTTTCATTGATCTTTTCTATTGTTTTTCTTGTTTATTTATTTTTTTATTTATTATGTTTATTTACTTATTTTCTCTCTGATGCTTGTTATTTCCTTCTTTCTGCTAACTTTGGGCTTAGTTTGTTCTGCTCTTCTAGTTCCTTGAGGTGTAAAGTCGTGTTTTTGAGATCTATCTTTGTTCTTAATGGAGGCATTTATTGCTATAAACTTCCGTTTTAGAACTGCTTTTGCAGCATTCCATAAGTTTTGGTATATTGTGTTTCCATTTTCATTTGTTTCAAGATTTTTTAAAAATTCCCTTTTGATTTCTTCTTTGACCCCTTGTTGTCCTGGAGTGTACTGTTTAATTTACACATGTTTGTGAATTTTCCAATTTTCTGCCTGTTATTGACTTCTAGTTTCATACTATTGTGGTTGGAAAAGATACTTGGTATGTTTTCAGTCTTCTTAAATTTGTTAATATTTATTTTGTATTTTGTGACCTAACATATGATCCATCCTGGAGAGTGTTCCATGTGCATTTTAGAAGAATGTGTATCTGCTGCTGTCCAATGGAACGTTCTGTATATGTCTGTAGGCCCATTAGGCTAAGGTATAATTCAAGTCCAGCATTTCTTATTGATTTTCTTCTCTGGATGATCCATCTATTGTTGAAAGTGGGGTATTGAAATCTCCTACTATTATTGTATTGTTTTCTTTTTCCCTTCAGATCTGTTAGTGTTTGCTTGATATATTTGGGTGCTCTCATTTTGGGTGCATATATTTACGCGGTGCCCTGCACCTTGACCAGCTGGGTAGGCACTGACAAAAGTAGAATGCAGTAATCCATTACCAAGTTTGGAATTTTTTATCTTTGATTCTTTTTAACCTGATTTTACAATCATAATGAAGTTGGGTGAGGAAAAGATTGGATAGGAATTTTGGAGACAGGTAGAGGGAGGAATAATCTAGTTCTGGGGACACACAGTATAATTTGTCCCAGCCCTAACATTCCCAAGGAGTCTCAAAGACAATTGCAATAAATGGACTAAGGAAAAATCAAATACAATTCTTTGTATATTTGGTTTCTTAAGCATGGTGAAGGAGATTGAAAGCAATTGTATCAACAGTAAAACCATGCAACCCAACTTGGAAGAATGTGATCCTCAACAATTTGGCTCTGTCTCTAGTGTGCAGTTATCCAGCACTCGACAGCGCTGCCTCAGAGAATAACATTGGAGCAGGGTGGTCCAGGTAACAGTTGACTCCTCTGGGTCTCCTGGCATAATGTGGAGTTGTGAAGCAGGGAGCTATGACCAGCTTAATTCTCTCCCACCATGTGACAAAGGTGAGGATTCTACCTTGGGAATGCCATACTTTTTAGTAGTAGAATTGTTTGGTGTTTTAGCTAAATTTGTATATATAAACTTAAATATATATATTTTAAGTTAAATATTTTATAAGTTTATATTTGTATACTTTTCAATAAATGTGCAATACTGAAAAAATTTTCTACGCCTCTAGTATTTTTTACTTTGTGGCAGATATCCTTTACTTATATTTATATATTACCCACTTTGAAACTTGAGGCAGCTAGCTCGCAGTATTATATTGCAATGAAAGGACAGTTAGAGTAAGAAAGTAAAAAGGGTTGTAAACATTCTAGTGAGAAGGAATATCATTGTGCCAAATGCCTGGGATGAAACAGTAAAAGCATCTGAGAGCTAAGTTTAGATTGAAGCTTCCTAGCAGCCTAAGCAAAAAGTGAAACTTGATGTTTTCCAATGAGACAAACCTTTTCTGGTGCTAAATACTTCTTGGAACATATCAAATGTTGCCCTCTCTTGAGTTGTCAAAATATGGATGTCTTCAGCTTGGTTTGTACAAAGACACAGAAACTGTCTTCAAACCTGGGCATTATGTAAAACCTGATTGCACGTTATTCACTACAATCTTTATTTCTCTAAGAGTATAAGATTTCAGTTAGGAAGATCTTCTCTCTTTAGGGCAAAGCCCAGCACTTCTCATGGCAGTTTCCATGGCCACGGCAAGGTCCTTGGCCATTCAGGGGTCTGAAGGTAAAGATGAGAATCCTGGGAGTAGAGCCGAAGGAGCTGTGGAAGAGGCACAGAGATGGAACCTGGGCCAAGTAAGGGGGCCTCCCAGGCTTACTCCCAGTAGCCTGGAATCCGGGCTGCCTTCTGCCCCCAGAGATGCAATTTTGCAGGTATCAGGGTGTTTGCAACCACCTGACCCAGGTGTTAGTCACAGGATGGGCACTTGGGAGAATAACTGGCCTGGGTGAAAGTCTTTGTGGGTGTGAATTACAAAGACTTTCCCACAGAGAGAAAGCAAGCCCCTGTAACCTGGATTGCATCACAAAGTTCAACTCACTGATTCTGAGTACAGCTGCTGCCTACCTTTTGCCATCTGAAACACATGGCCTCTGGCTCCCATCACCTACAATACTCTTGATTAGTCACTGCATGTGAATTGCCAATGAGATAGCACTTAGGATGAGAACATCAACAGCAATAACCAGCCCCTTCCCTAAATGAAATGCAACTGGATTTCTTTGCATATCTCTCAGCTCATAGGGAAATCAAAGCCTCTGGATGATAGAGTTAGGGGGGACTGGTATGAGGAACAATACAACATTTCAGAGGGTTTCAGAAAGGTTGGGGGTGGGTAGAAGGACATTGAACCTGGGAGAAGGAGGCTGGAGGGAAAGATCACAGAACCAGGCCCTAGTTCCTGCCCTGCCAGTGACTTGCTGGGTGACCCAAAGGAGTCAATTCTGCTCTCTGAGCTTCACTTTCTCATCTATCAAACAGAGGTTTTAGCTGTTGCCTCCTGGTCATCTCCAGTGAAACTCAGAAAGATATTACTAAATCACATTGGAAATAGTAAGGTCAATAGTTTAATGTTGGTAACTTATAAGCAGTGTATAAAATATTTTTATAAATAAATGAAATAATATTGGTCAAAGGTTACTGTTATGTCTGAATTTATTGCTTTGTCTGAATTTGGAGGCTCAGGTCGGGAAAGGTGTTACCAGATTGACAAAATTCATTATTGGGTCATTGCCCATGACGTGTGCCAGCACCTCATGGGTTTTAGGCCCTCTGTTTGATACTTGGAGATCTAAGTTTCTGCCTCATGAAAGTCACACCTTGAAAAAAGCAAACTTTCAGTGTAAAGGCTCATCAAACAGAGCAATCAAGTAACCACAGGAATAGAAGGAGACCAAGAGGGAAGTGGTCAGCTCTGCAGGGGAGGTCAACATAGCCTGTCTCCAAAATCATGACTAAGCTCATTCAAGGCCACATCCCTCCGAATAGTTGCTGCCACAATAGGAAGGAATAGAAAAGAAACTGGGAAACAAAACATTTTTGAGTGAGATAAAAAGCAGAAGAAAACCCACAGTTAATTCAACTCAGAGTATTGGGTTCAGTAAGGGTGAGCATAGTAGGTTACTATACTCAAGGCAAATGTCTATTCAGAGTTAAAGCAGGAGCTGCAAATTTTTGAGGCAAATGAAATTCAAATGTTGATAGAAGTACAAGCAAAGGTCGTGGATATTCATAGAGGAAAAGGAGCAATTAACATAGGGGCAGAAGGGAATCAGTGAAAATTTTACAGAGGAGACGGCATTTGAGTAAAGGCTTGCAAGATCAGTATTTTAGCGGATAGAAGAGGAGAGGGCCTGGGAGAGCCATCTAGCCAAGGCTCAGAGGTATGAAAATACATGGCGTGTGGGGAAATGCAGTGGGAGATGAGGCGGGAAAAATAAGCTATGTGAAATATAGACAGGGCCCAGCCTAGGATGACACATGAGAGGTGACTGGGGCACAGAATTTAAGGAAGCATTCACTCTCAGGGTCTGATAAGTGCAGGGTTGGCACAGTGGCTGTGGTCATTAAGTAGAGGATTGATTTCAAAATCTCCTATATGAGGGACTTCTGCTTCTGGGAAGATAGAATAGATGTACTTTTCCATATGCTTCGTACCAACTGCAACTTAAAACCCTGGCCATTATATATAAAACAAACATAAGACTCTGACAGATGGAGAGAAGAAACAGACTAACTAGGAAACTTGAGATCCAAGGAACAACATGGTGGTGAGTTCCCTGGGTTTTGTTTTTGCTTCACATTTCCAGACTTGGAGCTGAAGAAGCTGGCAACCTGGAAACACTAACGAGTACAGACAAAAAAGCCCGAATAGGCCAGCCCTGTGGTGTAGTGATTAAGTTCAGCGCTCTCTGCTTTGGCAGCCTGGGTTTGCAGGTTTGGGTACTGGGTGCAGACTTACACCACTCATCAGCCATGCTGTGGCTGCGACCCACATACAAAATAAAGGAAGATTGGCACAGATTTTAGTTCAGGGCTAATCTTCCTCAAGCAAAAAAAAAAAAAAAAAAAAAGCCCCAACAAAAGCCTGCTGTCTTTAGCCAAAGGACTGGGAAACGGGCAGCCAGCAAGACAGAATTAACCACTATATTCCAGTCAAACACTACAAAAAAAAACTGTGGTCCCACCCCTAGCACTCCCAGCAAGGACTAAGTGGAGAGCCTAGACTTCCACTCTCACCAGGCTGTAAAGAGGTGTCCTAAACATCCCATCTCGCCGGAGTAGTGTCAGAGAAGGCTGAGTAGAGAGCTGTGACTTTTGTCCCTGGCTGGTGACACCCCCATCCAACCCCTGTGCTGTCAGCGGAGACCTTGGGAAGTCTGACCCGGTGATAATGAGGCACCATCCTACCTAATTGCTGGGCTGGTGATATCAGAGGAGGCCCAGTGGAAATTCAGGAATTTCACCATCTCCCAGTGGTAACAAGGCCACCCCCACTGCAGTGTCGGTGGAAACCAATGCATGAGGGAATTTTTCTGCAATCTTCACCTTAAGAGCTCCTAGAGGTAAAAGTCATTAAAGTGTGCCCTTCTCCCCTAAGAAAAATCTAGGCCCCTAGGAGTTTCTTTTTTTTTTAACTCTTAAACTAGTCCTCATTCAGCCTCCAGCAATTCATCAGTTACCATTTAAGTGTTCCTATCAGTTGCTGGCTCCAGCAGTGGCTTCTGCTCCTGAAAAGCTGTGGCTCTCTGTATTTACCTGTCTCTTGATTTTCTGGGGTGGCTATTTGCCCTGTGACTTCAATTCTCTGATTGACCTAAGAAGACTTGTTGATTTTCAGTTTGTTCAGCTTTTTTCTTGTTTCGAGGATTACAAATCCCAAGCTCTTTATGTATTGGAGTGGAAACTGGAAGTTTTGTGTTCATTTTTATTCATTCTTTTTTCTTTCTGTTCCTCAGACTGGATAATCTCAATTGACTTATCTTCAAGTTCACTGATTCTTTCTTCTGCCTTCTCAAATCTGATGTTAAGCCCCTCTAGTGAATTTTTTTTCAGTTATTGTACTTTCCAATGCCAGAATTTCTATTTGGTTCTTTTGGAAAGATAATTTCTATCTCTTATTGATATTCCTTATTGGAGACATTATTCTCATACTTTCCTTTAGTTTTTTAGACATGATTTCCTTTGAACATATTTAAAATGGCTGATTTAAAGTTCTTGTCTAGTAGGGCCAATGTCTGGGCTTCTTCAGAGGAAATTTTTATTGATTGCTTCCCTCTCTTCCTTTTTAATGGGCCATACTTTCTTTTGTTTTGTTTTTTTGTTTTTTTTCGTGAGGAAGATCAGCCCTGAGTTAACATCCATGCCAATCCTTCTCTTTTTGCTGAGGAAGACCGGCCCTGAGCTAACATCTATTGCCTATCCTCCTCCTTTTTTTCCCTTTTTCTCCCCAAGGCCCCAGTAGATAGTTGTATGTCATAGTTGCACATCCTTCTAGTTGCTGTATGTGGGACGCCACCTCAGCATGGCTGGACAAGCAGTGCATCGGTGCATGCCTGGGATCTGAACCCGGGCTGCCAGTAGTGGAGCGCGAGCACTTAACCGCTAAGCCATGGGGCCGGCCTCATGGGCCATACTTTCTTGTTTCTTTGCATGTCTTATAGTCTTTTGTTGAAAACTGGACATTTAAAATAATATAAGATGGCAACTCTGGAAATCAGATTTTCCCAGCTTTCCAAGGTTTATTGTTGTTGCTGCTTGTTATAGTTGTTGTTTGTTTAGTGACTTTTCTCAACTAATTCTGTAAAGTCTGTATTCTTTGTTGTGTGTGGACACTGGAGTACTATTGATTAGCTTACTGGTCAGTTAAGGATTAGACAAAGATTACCTTAAATGCCTGGAACTAATAAACCTCCCAGTCTTTCACAGGTGCATGTTGGGGCATGCCTTCAACAATCAGCCAGGCAGTTAAAAGCTCTGGCTTAGACTTTACTTGCTGCTTGGGAAAGGCCTCAAGGTCAGCCAGAGGTGAATGCTTAGGGCCGTATCATGTCTTTCTTGAGCATGCTCACAGCCCTAGGTATGTATATAGCCCTACACTTGCATGGCCTTCTAGACTTCCAGGAATATGTCAGAGCTTTTTAAAACCCCTTTGGACATCTAATTTACCAGCTTTTCCTTTAAGCTTTTTGGCTAGTCTCTCATTTGCCCCAAATGTTATCCACCATCTCAGGCAGCCAAGAAGTTAAAACCATTGCCTGTAATTGTTTTTGCCAAATTTCCCTGAGGAGAAGACTTTTTGCACTGAGTGGACTCCAAGTTAGGTCAAATACAGATAGCTTTGCAAGTGAGCTCTTCGAGGTAACAAGCAGATAGGTGAAATAATGACAATTCTTTGGGAATGAGGCTTTGAAAGAGCACTATCTCTATTCTATTCCCTCTGGCGGCTGAATTGGAATCTGGGCTGTTATTTTCAAGGAAAGCAAATAATGGAACAATGCCACAAAGCTTGCTGTTCATACTGAGATTCAGTTCTTCTTCTTGAATAAATGTTTCCTGAGCTGCTGCAAGCTTCTGGTTAATTTCCAGAGTCTGAAAAGGTTGATTATGACAAATTTTTGCCACATTTTTCATTGCTTTTATAGAGGAGAGAATTTTCAGAGGTTTTGTGCCATCATTTTTGTCAATATCTCCCCTGCTGTTCATGACCTCTGGGTCATGGCCAGGGTTTGGCCAGAGCAGCAAAGAATAACCATTTGTAGTTAAAATAATTCCATCACTTAATTGAAACAGCTTTGCTGGGTGTGAGTACCTTGAAATCATAGAAACCTGATTTAGAATAGATATCCTATTCAAATTACTTTTTGAAATCTTTTTGTCTTAACCATAAAGTATGATAATATTCTAAAGTCAATGAACTTATGTCTGAATCCTGTTAAATGGCTACAATTATATATTATTTCATTGTTTCTAAAACATAAAGTCTAACCAGTCTTCTATAATTGAACTTTTAGATATATGAGTATTTTTAGATATTAGCCTCCCACATAATTATCCTTTTATTTTATTGAAATCCCAAATTTGCTTTTGATTAACAATCAAACCTTAAAAGATTCTCTGAAGGAAACAAAACCTGAAAAGGAGAAACAGATAAAATGATTTAAAATAATATTTGGGCATTCATATTTCCATTGATGCTAAAATATATCTGAACATGGAATGGAATTTAGAGCTCCATGAAAGAGAGTTGGTGTCCAAAGAGGTGATGTCACACAGCCTATCGCGTAATAGGCACAGAAGTCGGAGCTTAACAGTGGCTGCCCATTCTGCTAGCTCTGGTGGAGACTGCAGTTCTAAAAGCAAGCTCTTCAAACTTATATTTTAATTACCCCTAACAGGCATAATTAGAATTTTCTTTCTCAAATTAAAGGTTTGAGAAATTCCTGTTAAGATGTACTCTTCTGTAAGGTTTATTTTAATTGTAATTTTTTTGTACTGTCAGCATTCAACCAGCTGTGAAGACTTAGATGATGGTAAGTATGCTTTGGCATTTGAATTGTTTCTTCTTCTCTCCTGGCTCACTTTTCCCCAGTTTCAGGGAGTTAGATTAAACAAATTGCTTATTCCAGACAAATTGGATTTCCTGGGAGGATTTAGGAGGAAAAATGGCAATTGTCAGTGGGAGAATTAAAAACTTTTCTTCCTGAAACATATATCACTTACAAAATAGATTTGTATATTCTCAGTATTGTGAAACATAACATTTTTAAAAAGTCATTCTCTTAATCATTCCCATAGGAGAATTTTAAGCCTGATGTACAGTGAGGGGTTAATTCTAACACTGAAAGTGAACATATTTCAGGAGGGCTATGTGTTTGGTAGTAAAACCTTTTGCTCAAGTGCAGGCCTGCTTGTTATTTATGGTTTCACATTACTGCATATGAAAGGGAGAAAAAGATTCTTCCCACTTTCTTTCCTTCCTTCTCTCTAGATTTTGCATTTCAGTCCCGTCTCATTCATAAGTAAATCCTTTTCTCCATCTCTGGGCCAGCTTAGGATCCTAGGCCTCCCTGGGCAGACTCATTTGTGTTTTATATGCATAAAAATCTGTGGTTTGGGGTTCATTCTTCCTCCACTAGAGGAAACACATTGAGGATGCTAAGACTCATTTGTTTTTTATATGCATAAAAATCTGTGGTTTGGGGTTCATTCTTCCTCTGCTAGAGGAAACATATTGAGGTTGCTAAGTGACTGTGTGGGGAGGGAAGCTACGTTCACTGCTTGCCTGCACTTCTCTGCCTAGATAAAGCTAAGTCTTCTCAAGTGAACACTATAATTATGTTCTGCATTGGTGGCGGTATCCTGGTGGCCGTGCTTGTGCTGATGGGTGTTGTCATCTGTCTTTACTTCAAAGTAGCCAATGCATTGAAGTGAGTGATGTGGGTAAGACTAACACCCTCCCCACCCCCCCAAAATGGGATTCCTGGGGCTCTCTGCTTGAGCAGGGTCATTCCTTGGCCTGTGGCCACACCCTGGGTGAGGTCAGGAACAGCAGGCGGGTTTGAAAAGGCAAAGGCAGGTGAGTGTAGAATCTTGGCTTCTTCCCCTTCTGGCCTGGGGCTGTGAGCTCATAAGTAGAATGTTCTCAGCTGGCAGCTCTGTGTGTCAGCACTGCTTTGCTGTCACTTGACTTGGTTGAGTTTACCCTCAGCTGGTTACATCAGCATACTGGCTGGGCCCTCTCTGTCCCGGGCACTGCAGACTGAAGACTGCGGGGGAGGCTGTGTATGAGGCTCTGCCTCGCGTTCACTCAGAGGTTGGGCTGAACTGATCTCTTCTTGCCTGAGCTGGGGAGCTCTCAGGGTGCTCTCTCATTCATTGCCATGGCCTTGGGGACAGTGAGGTGGGCCTACAGGACTATGGGGAAGTTGAGCTGTGTGAAGATCCTGGGGGACACTTCACAAGGAAGTATAGATCAAATAAGAGATAATTAAATTTGGGGGAGAGGAACCTTCAAATATGGGAGAGATTAGTTGTCAGAAGCAGTGATGTTCCCATTCTGGGGAAGTTAAGCCTGTGAGCTAGAAGGTAAATCTCAGGATCTGGGGGACAGCCGACTGTGGCACCTTCTCTGTCATGCTCTGCACTTGGCGGGCCTGCCGCAATCAGCTGGGTGATCACACTTGCAATTCCCTCTCCCTCATTTGCTGTAACCTGCTTTTACGTTGCTAGCAATCTTAGGAGAGGAAGGGATTGGATAGGATTTAGGACAGGGGCAGAGAGCTTTAATTTCAGGCTGGTGTTATGTGTTTGATTAGCTCCAGCCCTAAACTTCCCAGATACCCCTGACAATTGTAACAAATGGACTGAGAAGAAAAATTCTAATCCCATGCTTGTATGTGTATGTCTTTTCTCAAGAGCCCCAAAGGTACCTGCTTGTTTGGCCTTAAAAAATAATCCAGCCATGCTCACCCAGGACAAGCTCGCTACAGCCACTGCCATCGCCACTGGGTCTTGTCCCTACCTCCAATGCTGTGACGAATGTAGCTTGTACGCCAACTTTGATTCCCTGCCACCGTGCTGCTGTGACGTAAATGAGGGACTCTGACTTGGGTGGGCACAAATATCTTCATGAGCAATATTTCTTTCTTAGTACAATGTTTTATTATTCAAGTTTTATAGTGTTTACATTATATTATGTACTATAGAACATATTTATGTACCTTTGAATAAAAACAATATTAAAAATAATTTTCTATGCCTCCAGTATTTTATTGTTGTTAGTTATAAATGTACTTAAATTTGTGTATTACCCACACTGGGACATGGGGCAACTAGCTTATAATATTATATTGCAATATAAGGAGAGTTAGAGTAGAAAATAAAGCATCCAGCATATCCCCAACCCCAAGAAGAAAAATATATATTGATCTTAGAGTGTTTCCAGTTTCAGACTCAGCTAAACTTCCCAAGATGGAGTAGTTCATTTGGCTCTTCTCCTTCTGAGGGCTTCATCCACTCTCATCCAGCCACTCTTCTGCAGACAGTTATGTTACATTGCCATGACAGAGAACACTGGTGAATGGCACCCTGGACATAGTGAGAACTGCCAGGTAGGACATCTCTGGGTTTAGGTTACCTGATATGTGTATCAATGGGATTGAGCTCAATCGTATTAAAAGGACATTTAGAAAACCTGAGATTCCTCCTTCTTGGTCACTTTAACACTGATTTTTGCTGACTCAGCTGTCAATGTCTTTAACTGCTATAGGAACCTCCAGCTGAATGCCAAAGCCCAGATTCTCCTGACCTCAGCAATAGGCAGTGGGATGCCCTCACCACTTACGCTTGTCAGCTGCCTTCTTTCCCCGCTCTTTCCCAAGAGCCTTCTGGACCCTTCTACTCACAGACTCCCCATCTGTAACCACAATTTGTACCTTTTCTCATTAACAAAACCCTTGCTTTGTGAGCATCACATGTTGTACTTAGTGTAAAGAATTAACTAGTAACAGATGGTTACCTATTAAAAGGGCTGAAAAAGGACAACAGGAATAGAGGAAAACAGCTACTACCTCTAGGCAGGGAGTGAATGGTGATAGAACTAGGCATTCAGAAGAGGCCACCTCCTAGCTGAGTGTCAGCAGACTTCAACCCTCTCAGCAGAGGGTTGACTGATAAAGGGTTATTCAGCACTTCAGTGGTGGCAAAATTTGCCAGAAGGTGTGGGAGCTGGAGCTGCTCTCACAGAGCAGCCCTTGGAATGGCTGAGAAAATCCCTGGAGGCCAAGCGCTCCCAGCCCCAGTACAGTTTTAGGAGGCAAATTCAAGGCTGCCTCTTCCCTAGAGTCTGCTCTGAGACATTCCAGCTGGAAGTGACCTATCCTTTTTGAGTTCCTGGAGCACTTGCTCCCTCTCCTGGCATCTACTGCTCTGGCCTCGTTTTAGGTGTTCATGTATGCTTTGATTTTCTCTTGCCACCAGTAAGCTCCATGTCAGAGCACATCCAGTCCCCTCTGAACCCCACCCAGTGGGCGGCATAGTGCTCAACAACCGGAGACTGTTCCATACGTGGGTATAGGGGCACTAGCCGGTGGTGCCCCTTTAAATCATGTGTCCTTGAGGCTTCTTGTCTGGGCTACACGCCAGCACTCATGATAACAGTCCTGGGCTTGGCTAAGCTAGCTGTTTTCTTGTGGGAGAGTTAGCACCGAGACCCTCACGATCTGAGAGAACATGGAGGCCCTATGGGGGGGCCTCTGGTCTTTGGAATGCAAGTCATACAGGGACAGTCCCCCTTGGCAAGCATGCAGGCTTTGTTCCTCTGCCTACTTAAGCAAGCTTCTCTCAGGGGGTGGTAGTGGGTGCACATTGCCTGTCCAGCCAGCCGCCAGTGGACCTTCTCTGTAAGTAACTCCCCAGTAAACCCCTATGCCTCGTTTGCTGTCTCCGGGTCTTTTTTTCAGTCTCTCAGCAACCTATCCCGCACTGCTCACCCAGCTGGGCGTGTGGTGCAACAGTGGGGAATGCACCTGACATCCAGGCATCACAGGGTCTGTGAGGGAGGCAGGATGGGGCAAGAGCTCTTTAGGACACCCTTCTGGTAGGCAGTAGACAGAGTGTAACACATGGGCTTTAGAGCCAGATAGACTTGGTTCAAATCCAACTCTGCCTTTCACTAGCTATGTGCTAGCTTGCATAGGTGACAGCGAGGATTAAGTAAGATCAAGTATGCCACCCCCACAGGCCCTGGCACCCTGTGATCTCTTGGTAAATTGCCAGTGACCTGAACCACATTTCTTTGCTGACTGCTAACCTAGGGTTCCCTCCCCGCTGCTCATCCTCCTCCCAGAGGAGTGACCATGAAGCTCTCACAGTCAGTGGTGATGGTTCAGGGAGTTGGGAGATCATGTCCATAGGAGAGAGGGAGAGGGGTGCAGTAAGAAACCCCAAGGGGTGGGAGAGGAGTGGGGAATCTGTGGATACAGCTGAGAATGAGTGGCCCTTAGTAATCAGAAGGGTCCCCACCACATATGCGTGCCCCTTGCTCACTCTCACACCAGGACATCCAGTCCCCACCTGGTACGTTGTGAGCTCCAGAAGTCTCCAAGCTTACAGGAACTGCGTGAAGCTACGCCAGGTACCTTGGTGAGTGTCCAAGCTCCTCATGAGCACAACTTCCCTGTGTCACAGGTGCTGGCCTTGCCTCTGCAGCACTGGCGTGAGGCCAAATCCCTGCTCCAGGGACATAACTAGGAATGTATCCCCTGGGTCACAGTCTAGTACTGTGACCGCCCCAGGAACCCCAATGTCCCAGAACCAAGTAAGGTTTTCTGGACTGCAGGATAGTCAGAATAACATAAAAGGGTTGAGGGCAACCAGGAAGGCTTTCAGTCTAGAAGATCCAGTCTATATCTACCTTTACCTCTACAGAGCTGCTGGGAAGATTCTTTAAAAATTAGTCATCATTTTTCTGTTCAAAAAGTTCCAGTTGAACTTAGAATAAAATCCAAACTCCTCACCTGGCCTGCGGGCCTTCACTGTTTGACCATTACCTGCCCCTCCTTTCCATCCTCACCTCCTACCTCCCTCCCCTTCACTCACATCCGCCACACTGGCCTGCCTTCCCTTATTTTGCAGATGTGCCCAGCTGGTTCCTGCCTCAGGGCCTTTGCACTTGACCATTCTTTTGCCTACAATGCATCCTCCAAGCCCAGATCACACACGAATGCCTCTCTGTGTTTGCTCAAATTTCATCTTCCCAAGGTGCCTTTCTTTACACGCTAATAGTGCATTCCCTCCCAAGTAGTCAGTCTCTATCCCATCGCCTTGTTTTATTATGTTTATAGCATCTCTCACTATTTGTAATTTATTTTTGCTTGTTTGTTGTCTGTTTCTCCCACTTAGATAATAAGCTCTGCAAGGGCAAGGACTGGGTTCTCATGTTCAATTCTGTATCTCCAGGCCCTAGAACAGGAGCTAATGAATATTTGTGGAATGAATGAATGAGTGAAAAGAGGGCAGCTCCTCGTGAGCACAACTTCCTGGTGTCACAGGTGCTGGCCTTGCCTCTGCAGCACAGGTCTCACCTTGGACACCGGGCCTCCTTTCTGTCATCTGTAAAATGTAGTGCCTAAGGGATTTTAATTCACCTGCTTCAGGCTCTCTGGACATAATGGTTTGAAATTCTTGGCAACTGAACCTGGACCTGCACTTTCTCTTTCCTCCCCACCCCGTACCGCTCCACCTCCCTCAGTGTCAGCATCCTGGCAGGCGTCAGACCCAGGGTTTGCCCAGGTGCCCTCTACCCCTGAGCTGATCCTTTGGACCCCTAAAGACTTTAATTTTTGGAAAAGATCAGTGAAGGCTTAAGATGTCAGTGGTGTTAGCCGCTTCATGATCTGAACAAATGAACAGGGCAAAGGCTCAACTCCAAGTCAGTGCCACGAGGAATTACTCAGTGCCTACTGTGTGCCAGGTGTTGGAGATCCCCCGTGACAAGCTTTAGCTGGGTACTCTCTGCAAACCTTCCAGGAATCAGTTGAGGAGAGCAAACACTCACTGTTGGGAATTGCTGATGATAAACCAGTCACACAGCTGCTACATTCTCACATAAATCTACTGCTTGCATGGTCCAACTGACACTTTTCCCTGGAGGTCGCCAGGAAGCTTATGAAACCAGATAGTTATGAAACACAGAGAAGTATAAATCCTGCTAGCCGTTTAGGCTGCCCCGCCCCTCACAAAGATGGAGGCTGTGCGAAGGCTCATCCCTTTGGCCCTTCTCATTGTGCCGTGTCTGGCCGAGTTGAATTCGACTGAGCCTGAAGGTAAGAAAATTGAACCACGTTTTACAATCAAAATAGAGGAGACCTCCTTTCAAGAGGACTCTGCCAAAAGTTTTTAAAGTTTTAATATTTGCCATTGGCCCTAAGACAGAAAATATTTACTCATATGTTCTTGATGGGATTTTGAATCAGTACTAAGTTTTTTCAGGCCCATAGGACAATGTACACAAAACATAAAAGCACAAAGAATTTTACCACGTAATTTCACTACTAAGAATTAACATTTAGGAAATGATCATAAAAGTACACAAAGGTGTATGTACTATGCATTTACACAATTATAAAAGGCAAAGTAGGGGGCCGGCCCGGTGGCGCAAGCGGTTAAGTGCGTGCGCTCCGCTGCGGCGGCCCGGGGTTTGCCGGTTTGGATCCTGGGCGTGCACCGATGCACCGTTTGTCAAGCCATGCTGTGGCGGCGTCCCATATAAAATAGAGGAAGATGGGCACAGATGTTAGCTCAAGGCCAGTCTTCCTCAGCAAAAAGAAGAGGATTGGCAGATGTTAGCTCAGGGCTGATCTTCCTCACACGAAAAAAAGCAAAGTAAATTTCCATCATTTCCTGTAAGTTATAGTAAATCCATACAAAGGAGTACTCTTCGGCAACTTAAAAATAAGACTGATCTATAAGAAAGGCGCCCAGGATCTATTTTAAGAGAAAAAACCCTACCTGAAATTTGTACAATATGATGGTGTTTATGTTTAAAACATATACATTTGAGCACTTGAAAAATCTGCAAGTAGAAGAGGAAAGGAAAGGGTCTGGAAGTGTTTACAAGAAGTGTTTAATGATGATTGTTTCTGGGTGGATGGGATTATAATTTTCCTTAATTGTCTTTGCTTTCTGATTTTTTTTACTAATAAACATAATAGTTATTGTTAGGGAAAAATAAATAAAAGACTATTGTTATAAGGACACCACTCATCAGTCACAGATAAAAAAGAAAATGAAAAGCTGTTTCTAGGTGGAGTTTTTAACCACGAGTCGGGTTCCATTATGAATTATTTGATTTTTTTGTTCACATTCAATCCGAGTCGCTGCTGCTGCTGCACCTCCTCCTCCTCCTCTTCTTCTTTAGTAAAAGCTTTATTGAGACATAATTCACATACCATAAAATCCACCCTTCTAAAATGTACAATTTAGTGGTTGTTAGTGTATACACAGCAGTGTGCAACCATCACCACTATCTAATTTGAGAATATTTTCATCACCCTAAAAAGAAACTCTGTACCCATTAGCAGTTACTATCCATTTCCTTCAATGCCCCTAGCTCAAGGCAACCACTAATCTAACTTTCTGTCTCTATAGATTTACCTATTCTGGACATTTCATATAAATGAAATCATACCATATGTGGTCTTTCACTCAGCATAATGTTTACAAGGTTCATCTATGCTGTACCATGTATCGTATGTCATTCCTTTTTGTTGCTGAATAATATTCCATTGTATGGATATACCGTATTTTATTTATTTATTCATCAGTTGATAGACATTTGGGTTGTTTCCACCTTTTAGTTAACTAGCGCTGCTATGGACATTAGTGTACAAGTTTTTGTGTGGAGATATGTTTTCATTTCTTTTGGGGATATGCCTAGAAGAGGAATTTCTGGGTTATGGTAACTCTATGTTTAATCTTTTGAGGAATTGCCAGACTGTTTTCCCAGAAGCTGTCCCATTTTACATTCCCATGAGCAGTGTAGGAGGGTTCCAATTTCTCCACATCCTTGATAATTCTTGTTATTTTCTGTTTTTGATTCTAGTTTTTGTTCCACATCCTAATTGGTGTGAAGTGGTATCTCATTGTGGTTTTGATTTGCATTCCCCTGATGACTAATGATGTTGAGTATCTCTTCAGGTGTTTATTAGCCATTTATGTCTTCTTTGGAGAAATGTCTATTTTGGTCCTTTGTCCATTTTTAATTGGGTTATTTGTCTTTTAATTATTGAGTCATAAGAGTTCTTTATATATTCTAGCTATAAAGCTTCTTTTTATTTTTTATTTTTATTTTTTTTATAATTTTTATTTATTTATTTATTTTTCCCCCAAAGCCCCAGTAGATAGTTGCATGTCATATCTGCACATCCCTCCAGCCACTGTACGTGGGACGCCGCCTCAGCATGGCCGGAGAAGCGGTGCATCAGTGTGCGCCTGGGATCCGAGACCGGGCCGCCAGCAGCGGAGCGCGTGCTCTTAACCACTAAGCCACGGGGCCGGCCCCTAAAGCTTCTTTTTAAAACCATCTTTCTTCAGGCCTGAATATGTTGTTTACTCTTTTATGTACCATATGTAGAGAAATCGTAAATTATACTTTCTCCCCAAGGGCTCTAAGAAGGAGAAATCAATTGCTGGTGGCTTACTTTGGAGTGAGCTAAATACCACTCACACTTACCTGCATGTCACACTTACCTGTATGGATATTACATATGGGAGGTAGATTCCCAATCCCTGGAGGAGGAGGGCAGGGGCTGCCGACTTTCCTCAGTGCCAACTGTGGTCTCCACCAGGCAAATCAAGCTGCAGTGCCAGCCTGGGGGGCTCCAACGTGGCAGAGACCCACAGAGCCCTGATCCTACAGCTCAATCCCAGTGAGGACTGCACCTGGACACTAGAAAGACCAGAAAACAAAAGCATCAGAATCATCTTTTCGAACTTGCAGTAAGTAGAGGCTTCCGTTCCTAATGATGGTAGTCGAACTCTTTGGCCACACTAGGGAGCGTCTGTGGAAAGAAGTCAGCTGCTCCTAGAGGTAGTGGTAACCCCCATGACCACGGTGATGATGATAATGGCTGAAAGTCACTGACTGATGACTGTGCTCCTGGCGCTTGTCACAGAAGTCCTGCGAGGTCAGTACAAATACTAGAGGCACAGGGAGGTTGAGAAGTTGTCTGAGGTCATACAGCTAGTAAGTAGAATGACCAGGGTTAGTACCCAGACTGTCTAGTTTCAGATTATAGGTGCTAAAACACTAAACTCATGGTTCCAAACTTTGCTGTGCTTTAGAAGAAACAGGGGAGCTTTCGCAAACTCAGATTCCCAGGCTGTACCCCATACAATTAGCTCAAAATCCTGGGGTGGGACCCAGGCATCAGTGTTTTTTTTTTTTTTATTTTAAACTTTGTAGTTTGACATAAATATACACTCACAAGAATTTTTTATAAGTGCCCAGGTGATGGCAGAATGAGACAAGGTGAGAACAGGACGTCGCAGTATAAGATTCTCTCAGGGCTTCATGAGGACAGCCCAGTTCATTCTCTCAACAGCCCTCTGGGGTAGATGCAATCTAATCCTCATTCAATGGATAAGAAAGTCCGGAGAAGTCACTTAACATGCCCAAAGTCACACACTAATAAAAGTGGGAGAAGAATTGAGTCCAAGCAACCTGGCTCAGAGCCTGTGCTCTTACCCTATCCCAGTGGTTCTAAAACTGGAGAGAGTAGCAGAAACGCCTGGAGGGTTTTTTAAAAGCAAGGTTGCTGGGCCCCAGCCCCAGATTCTCTGAATCAGATGGGGTAGGTTGGGCCTGAGAATTTACATAGGTAACGAGTTCCCAGGTGTTGCTGATGCTACTGGTAGAGGTGCCACACTATGAGAATCATGGCCCTAGACCACTGAAGTTGGAATTGATTTCCCTCAGAGAAACAAGAGAGAAGGGGGATGTCTAAATTTCCTGGAATGGTAGGGCTATTAAGAAACATATACACTATTCTTGCTGTGTAAGAACAGAGGAGAGGAGAGAACAGAGCATGGGAAGAGCGAGGGAAGAGGAAATTAACATTTCACGTTTACTGGACACCTCCTGTGTGCCAGGCCTATGCCAGGTGCTTCAAGTGCAGAATGTTATAAACCTCATGGCATAGTATGAAGTAGGCTGTAATATCCCCACTTTACAGACCAGAAAACTGAAATCAAGAAAAGTAAAATCACTCATCCAAAGTACACAGCAGGAAGTGACTAAGATGGAAGGAGAATTCAGGTTTGTCTTCCCTTGTGTTTTTTCCTCTAAGTCATCTTGGAAATACGTCCTCTGGAGCATTTGGAGAGACAATGTCAGAATCGGCAGAAAACAATAATCCTGAGCTGCCCTGTCCAATGCAGGGCATGAGACTGTCCTTAAGAATGAGGAAGTGCGATGTGAGGAAAGGAAGGGGCAACTAGGAAGATGCCAAAGAGCTTTATCTTGAGAGAGGTGGCCATGGAAGAAGAGTTGCTTCACCTTTCCACAGGCTTGGATTTCAACTGTCAAAGGGGATCCGTTCTAAATAAGAAGGTCCCACACCAAACAGTCACATGGGTTTGGGGAACAGGAGAGATGGAAGCAGGGAGAAGATGGGTTCCAGCCCCATCTTCCTCACTTACTTGATGTAAGATGTCGGCAAAACAGTTCAGTTCCCTGAGTCATTTAAGACTGCTAGTATGTGGTTTGATGTTGGGGGAGGTAGGGGGGGGTTGGTCTTGGAGTGGTTGAGATGAACACAGATGTGCCACCGTTTTGTAAAGTGGGATGCCAATGTCAACAAACTCTGCAAAACCCCCTTTGCTGGAGGCTCGTCTCTAACCACAGGTGTGTTCTTTTCACAGGCTTGATCCAGATGGAAGTTGTGAAAGTGAAAACATTCAAGTTTTTGATGGGAACTCTACTAAGGGGTCTCTGCTAGGGAAAGTGTGCAGTAAAAATGACTACATTCCTGTATTTGAATCATCATTCGATACATTGACGGTTCAAATAGTCACCGACGCTGCAAGAATTCAAAGAAGTGTTTTCATTTTCTACTACTACTTCTCTTCTGACACCTGTAAGTTCTCATTTACACATTGTATGCACACGCCACCTGCAGGCACAGAAGGTTACACACTCTCCTGCCTAGGTTGTTGTAACCTTGAGTCTGAGTCTATTGCCTCAGAGACTTCTCTACTTGTGAGAGCAGTGGTTCTCTAACTTGTGTGCATAAGAATCACCTGGAAAGCTTATGGAATCACAGATTTCTGGGCCCCACCACAGAGATTCTGATTCATTGGTTCTGGGGTGGAGCCCATGAGTATGCCTTTCTAACCAGCTTCCAGGTGAAGCAGATGGATGGGGCTGATCAGATGACTACATGTTGAGGTGTACTGTGTTAGACACCAAGGCAGACTCTCAAAGCTCAGCCTGTTTAGTAATAACTCTGAGATCTTTTGAAATGCCTGTTCAGGGATCACTCCTCCATCTGGTCTGATTCATTAGGGGAACACATGCTGAGAATCTCTGACCTCACATCCGAATCTAAGACTATCAGGCAGTCAACAGTTACAATTACATGGTTCTGTATTCACAGCACCTAAATTCCATTCCAGCCCAAAGCAGAATGCCAAGAAATTCTGTGAGTTCACGAGTAAAGCTCCATTCTGGTTTGCTTTCCGAAACCCAGAGCTGATCACATCTCTCTCCTGCTTAAACCACTGATTCCTTGGTGCTAACAAATCTGTGGAGTGCAGCAGTCAAGGTTTTCCCAAGCCAGACCCAGGGCACCCTTTCAAGCCTGATCTATAGCCACTACCTGACATGTAGCCTCTGCTTTAGCCAATCTAAACCATTTTACCTCCCCCTAAAAAGAGCCTTCAGTGTTGTTTCTTCATGCTTCATTTGTCCAGTTGCTTGCTTACCTACTGGGGAAGGGAGGGACCAAGGATGGGGCCAAACTCATGAAGGCTGCATTTGAGGTGAGTTTGAACAATAGAGTGACTAGAGTAGGGAGAGGTGGGAATCAGTGGAGGAGGACTCATGTCAGCTGGAACCAACAGTCCAAGGAGACACAGGAAGAAAGGACAGGCTGGAATAGCAGGTCACATGGTAGTAGCCGATGAGGCTGGAAAGCTAGGCTGGGGCTAAGTGGGGAAGAGCCCTCAATGCTAGTTCTCAGAGTGTGACTTTTCTTTCTATGGCTCAGTCCAGGTAATGGAGGGTCTCTACAGCTGGGATGGATCTTATAGCAAGACTTTAATATTATCCATTTGGCAGCAGTATAAAGATTCAATCTCTGCCCTGCACCAATGGGCAGAAAATCCAGTGATAGAGAAGGATGAAAACCTCGGTATGCTGCCAGTTCAAAAGATGGAGATGGAATAAAACTCAGGGGAGACTTACTAAGCTTCTTCCACAACACAGAAATTAAAAGAAGCCTTTATCTTGATTTACACTCTTTGTCACCCTCATCCCTTTCAGCTATTCCGAACTGTGGGGGTTATCTGGACACTTTGGAAGGTTCCTTCACCAGCCCCAATTACCCAAAACCACACCCTGAGCTGGCCTATTGTGTGTGGCACATTCAAGTGGAGAAAGGTTACAAGATAAAATTAAACTTCAAAGAGATTTTGTAAGTATTGTGGTCCATTTCTCCTGTTGGAGAAAATGCAGTGAGCCCACCTAGCACATGGGGGTCCTGGGGAAGAGAAATTATCACACGAACCCCCTCAATTCTTTTCAAAGAATTTATTTGTAAAGAAAGCACTAATACTATTGCATTGAACTAAGTTGTCGATTATTCTGAACATTCTGATGTCATGTCAGGGATTGATAAAGCCCCAGGTTTGTCATCATAAACCTGAGATAGATAGCACTGTAAGGAAAAACCCTTAATCACTTAAGAATGGGATTGTTGGGTTATAGAAAATAGAATTGAATTGGTTTGAAAAGCTTTTCTACCAGAAGCCCTGCATCTCTAGCCTAGAAGTGGACGAGCACTGCAGATTTGATTTTGTTGCTGTCTATGACGGCTCCTCCACCACCTCTGGCCTGATTGCACAAGTGTGTGGCCTTGTGAAGCCCACCTTCGAATCCTCATCAGACTCGTTGACTGTCGTGCTGTCTACGGATTACGCCAACTCCTACCGGGGCTTTTCTGCTTCCTACACTTCGATTTATATGGAAAATGTCAACACTAGTAAGTCATATTTTACATTCCTTAGCTATTTTGAGATCTCTGAAGATTGTGTACATGGAAAATGCTCCTTGATTCTTAGCTGTCTCTGGCTATCCCTATTTGATACTTTGGAACATATTCATAATCTGAAGCTTGAGAATTAGTTGTGTGCATTGCTTAATACAAGAGGAAATTAATGATTTTATTAAGCTGAAAAAGATTTCCGCAGAAAATATGGGCTGTTTCCCTTGATGCCTCCTACAAAGACACAATTAAAAATATTTGATTTACAGATTCTAGCCACAAACAAGGTCACACAGTGAACATTGTAAAAGGCAGATCAACCGTTCTGTTATCTCAGAGTTCTGATTATGGTTTCGGGCAAAACGGGTTTTGAGTTTTTATATATTCTTCTGTACACATAACTTTTCAAAATTCAAAGTTCCTAGCTGACATAAACATGATCATATTTTTTTTCTTTGGACAGCATCTTTAACTTGCTCCTCTGACAGGATGAGAGTTATTATAAATAAATCCTACCTGGAATCACTTAAATACAATGAGAGTAACTTACAACTAAATGACCCAACTTGCAGACCAAAAGTATCAAATGTGGTGGATTTTTCTATCCCTCTTGATGGATGTGGTACAATCAAAAAGGTAAAGTGAAACACCAATAGCTTGGTTTTGTCGAATGCCAAAAGCATGTTGGGTAATGCTGACACTGTAATACTTGCTGGCTGCTTTAACGCACAACTCCCAGATCTTAGTGGCTTAACACGTGGTAGACATATGTGGACATATAATTGCACACACTCATTTATACACAAATGCCATATTAATGCATTCATTTTCAGGGTAACTAGAGGGTGGTTATCTTTTCTAAAAGGTAAAGAACTCTGAAAATTCACTGGAGAGAGTTTGAACATCTATATGCTGTGGGTTTAACAGCCTACCAGTAATACTTGTATAGAAAATGTTTACATTTCATATTTAGCAAAAATCTAGCTGCATTTTTATGATCTTCTTCTTTCCCCTGTAAAGACAGAAGGTAAAAACATTATCCTTATTTTAAACATGAAGGACATAAGTTTGTGATTTGTTTTACATTTTCTAGAACTTCAATTCAAGATCTCAAACATTTTCAGCCTGTGGGGTCCCTTGAGAGTACATACCCTAAATTTTTCAATCAGATCGTTAAACAACCACCTAATTGAAAAGAATGGAGGCTACACTCCATTCTTTAGGATAGAAGGAAATCAATAAGGATAGAAGGAAATCATTATTTTTTTGCCCAAAATGAACACCTGGCTATTACCTTGTGAATCCCTAGGCAAGGCAGCCTGGGGAGAACCTACTGCAGGACCCCTGTCTGCGTGCACTTTGGAAACCGCCCAGTTAGCCACACTACCTTACTGCTACTTATGGAAGGCTATATGGTATAGAGTCTCAAGACTTTATAGGGCTAGAAAATTGCATTCAAAGTTGTTTTTAATGTAACTGAAAAAAATTCTGTCCAAGTTTATCTTCAAGTCTTTCTAATCCAAACTGAATCTCTCATCTCACATTTTCCTTGCTACCCATAATGTGTTTCTTAAATAAAACACATTTAAGGTTTATAGTATTCTGACATGAAAGCTGTTACTTGTGATTTAAGAAACTTGTGTCTCTGCCTGCAAATGTTATTCACATCTATGCTCGAAAATATTGCTGGGCTTAAAATACAACATTTGAATTCCATCTTGCTCTGCAGGTAGAAGGTCCTTCAATTACTTACACGAATAGAATCACCTCTATTCCATCCCTAACTTCTGAATTGATCACCCGTAAGAAACATCTCCAGATTGTTGTGAAGTGTGAAATGGAATATAATTCTACTGTGGAGATAATGTACATAACAGAAGATGACATAATACAAAATCAAAATGTGCTGGGCAGATATAACACAAGCATGGCTCTTTATGAATCCAATTCATTTGAAAAGCCTATACTGGAGTCACCATACTATGCGGATTTGAATCAAACTCTTTTTGTTCAAGTCAGTCTACACACCTCAGATCCAAATTTGGTGGTGTTTCTTGATACCTGTATCACCTCTCCCACGTCTGACTTTGCATCTCCAACCTATGACCTAGTCAAGAATGGGTATGTACTGATGGTTGATATTCTTTCTGAGGATTGATATTGACTTTAATGAAGTAATATTTTATGTGTGTGCATATATAATTAAAATATATATAATTTTTTATAGTACTACTATGGAGTTTAATATATTTATTTTAATCATTTTATAAAACGGTTATTGTGTACTAGTTACAAATAATTTCAGTTAAAACATTTCTATAGCTACAATCCATACCCACTACAATTTTAAGTGCATTTACAAAATATTTTCTCGTAGAAACAAATTTATTTTTGTCAAGAAGGCTTTATTTTCTTTTTGCTTTTTTCACATTTTGGTTATTTTCAACAGAAACCCAGAAGATTATTTCTTGCGTTCCAGCTTTAGAACATAAACATAACGTAATCAGTAAAGTATATGTGGCATTCTTTAGGAAAGAAAAGAGAAAGTTCCTTTTTGAAATGAAAGGTTTCCTTTTTTTCTATAAGCTGATGGACTTTAACTACATCCACCCTAGTGACACATTCACAGCAAGTATGTAAAGTAAGGTGTTTGATTCTGATATATCAGAATTGATTTTCTAATTTATTCATATGGTCTAGGAATTTTAGAGCTGGAGAAAACTTTATCTCACCCAAGAATCAGATCTATAGTCTTAGCTCACTGTAGTCTAAGCTCAAGACATTGTGTTTCTAGAGAGATTTTTGGATCCACATATTAGACAGTTCAAAGAAAACTTTGTATCATCTCTTTTTGCTATTGAAAAGACTGAACTTCTGTAAATTTCTAAATGTATCATAAATTCTGTTCCAGATGTACTCGAGATGAGACTTGTGAGGTATATCCCTTATCTAGACACTATGCAAGATTCCAGTTTAATGCCTTTAAATTTTTGAGAACTCTGAGCTCCGTGTATCTACAATGTGAGGTTTTGATATGTGATAGTAGCGACCAACAGTCTCGCTGCCAACAAGGCTGTGTCTCTAGAAGGAAGCGAGACATTTCTTCATACAAATGGAAGGCTAATTCCATCGTAGGACCCATTCGTCTGAAAAGGGATCGAAGTGCAAGTGGAAATTCAGGTAAGAAAAAAGCTATTTCAAGATATAAGAACACCTTATGGCTCATAAAATGCTGCTCAAATGTAGTCCTTCTTCAGCGTGTACAGTTTATAGATTTATGATAGTTTTAACAAAGCTCTAAATAAGTCATGAGTTTTAGGCATGCAAGATTAATTTTTATTTCTCTTAGTTGATAATATGTAAACCACGTACAGTTTAAGCACATTATACTCTGATAATTCACCATTATTCACATGGCTTTTGAGTATAAATATAAATATAATGTTGTCATTTATATAAACAATAGTTTCCTTAGCTTCCTAACTCCTTATTATAGGCACCATGGCAGATAACTGAGTCAAAAATAATGTATTTTAACTCCTAAATGAGTAAAATAAGATGAACCAGCATCCCACACAATCACCTATTTGGAAAAAAGCTATTTTTTTAAAACAGAAAATATATTATATTTTCAAGACAGCCCTGCTTCTTTTTAAAGGATTGAAACCTGAGCTCTGCCAGGTTGTGTGGGAAAGAGGCAATAGTAAATACTCAAGGATAATCCATAATTAAATGGCTTAGGATAAGCCAGAATTTATCTTATGAGAAAATGATTCTGGCATAAAAAGAATCGTATGATCTCTGTATTATTATTTGAATGAACTATGAAGGAGTTTGATTTTCATTTGTAGCAAAATATTTCTATGACAAAAACAAAAGAGCACAAACAAAAATTAAATTCATTAATTTTATAAACACACTCACTAAAAAGACTGCATCTATGGATATTAGTTTGAAATTAGTTGAAAATTCGTGAATGAAAGTTATTATAGAAGTATCACACATATTAGAAAAGTATCCTTTTCCTATTTCAAGAGAAGAAACTACTTTTTTGCTCTATTAATCAAATATATTTTGCAACTATGGGAAATAGAGACCATTAATAAATGAACCTGCATTTCCATTTGACTATTATGCTTGAATTTCACAAGTTTTTCCACCTTATGTCAGGGAACCAAATTAAGTTGACTATTTAAGCAAACAAATGTAAGTGTATCTTGTCTTTGAAATTAAATATAAACATAAGCTAAATCAAATATTTGGTAACAGTTCCTGTATGTTGTGTTGGCATTATATATTATACAGTCATTGATATATAAGATTCATAGGTCACGTAGAGATATAAATTTATGCAATTTTCTAATGCCAAGTAATACTTTTCTTTAAATGATTTTTATCTTGTTTCCATTTATAGGACTTTGGTATCAAATACATCAAGAAGAAACTCAGAATCAACCTTTCAACAGCCTGTATCTATGTTCATTCATGGTCCTTGCTCTGAATGTTGTGATTGTGGCTACAGTCATAGCAAGGCATTTTGTGCATCAGAGAACAGACTACAAATACCAGAAGCTGAGGAACTATTAAATTAAGGGTTCAGCCTTAAGTGAGACACATTTCTCCTGAGTGCCGGAGGAATGCCACCTAATGGCTATATGCATTTTGAATAAAGTAGGGAGCATCTCATCAAAGTGATGTACAGGTCCTCATGTCATTGTGGTCAGAGTGTGTTTCCTTGCAGGACAACTGAAATGAACAGACATTACGTAAGTTAGCTCTCATGTTAAACAACTAAAGCCACCAAAATATTAAATGAATTGAAAACATCCTTTTTCATACACATAAAACATTTTAAGTAAACATTAGGTTAAAAGTAAAAGGTTATTTTTACTTAAGAAAAGCAGTCTTCAGCATTAGATGTATTCATTTTCTAGATGGAAATATGCTGCCCTTTGAAACATAAACAATAGTTATAATTTCTGAAACTAAATTGTGACAGAGGGAACTGAAATCTCCTTGATTCACATGCCTTACTGCTTTAACACAGAGTCTCAGCATTTCACACCTTCAACATCTCAGAAAAGGGCTTTGGAAAGAGGACCCTGACTATAAAAGGAGAGACTTCTGTGTAGTTTCTGGGTTAATGAGATAAATAACATTTCTCCTCCCACTTACCATTCAAACAAGCCAAAAGTAATAGTCCTAACAAGGAGTAGTCAGTTCTGATTTACACTTTCCTAGCTACTGTGGTTGAGTAAATATTGTTAAAGACCCCAGTGTGAACTCATTTGACACGTGCCACACATCACATCAAATTCTTTATCTTAGATGAACAGTACAACTCTACCTTGTCACCTAACGAGATGGTCTCAGGCTCTAATATGCATCCAAACAGGCAACCATCTTCCTGAAGGCCCAAGGTGTTCTTCACTTGTGTCCACATGTGCTGAGTATACAGCAGGCTGGGGGGACACATGGATATGGCAGCATCTCTGCCTTCATGGAACAAGTCCTTAGGGGCCTGATTGGTTCCCAACTACAAATCAAAACAGATCTGCCCCATTTTCTTTTTAATATTTCCATGTAGATCTTCCAAATACAGTACTTCCCCAACCAGCCGTGCATTTGAGTCTCCTCTGCCTTCCTCCATCTGTAAACCTAAATGGAACTACTGACAAGTTTTTTTCTAACCTAATGTGAAAACATTTAAGAACTCTATTAGAATGCGCAAATCAAATGAAGTACTTAAAAACTGTCTGGTCATCAGCCCTTCAGCCGTCCCTCTGTCAGGAACTGACTGAACGTCCACTGGTGGCCATGCAAGGGGATTATTCAGAGGCACATCAGGCATAATAGTGTAGTACTAAGAAAACTGTCAAATATTTACTCACTAGAAAGCGTAAAATCATATCACCGTGAATCAAAAAACCCTTTGTAGTGGAGCTATTGAGCTATACCAATACATTTTCAGTAGATAATAATACGTGGTATCAGTAAGCTGCTTTTTCTTGGGGAAAACTACAGTGAAGTGATTAAAGGACCTGGATCTGGGGGCTGGCCCGGTGGCATAGGGGTTAAGTTCGCGCGCTCTGCTTTGGCAGCCCGGGGCTCGCAGCTTCGGATCCCCGGCGCGAACCAACGCACCGCTGCTGTGGTGGCGCCCATATAAAGTGGAGGAAGATGGGCGTGGATGTTGGCCCAGGGCCAATCTTCCTCAGGGGAAAAAAACGAGAATTGGCATCGGATGTTAGCTCAGGGCTGATCTTCCTCACAAAAACAAAAAAAACAATCCTGGATCTGGAGTTAGTGGCCTGGATTTTAGTTCCTCCAACTTACCTGGTGGATTACCTTGGCCAGGTCACCTTCAGCCTTGATCTCCACAATTTAAAATAGGGATGGTAACATCTGCCAACCCCCTGGGAGTATTGTGAGGATTAAATGAGAAAATGAGTTACAGTCAAGGGCTATCTGTGTTCCGCTTACCGCCAATGATGAGTCCTCATGGCCAGCCCCCGAGTCCCATTTTGGAGTCTGCTTCCTCAGACCACACCTGGTCCTGACTATCAGGAGGTGGGTTCCTGGGAAACAAGCTCTGGCATAGAGGTTTGTGAGGGAAGATTCCTGGGGAGTGCACTCAAGATCAACCCCTGTGTGGAGTGAGGGAAGCAGGACTGGGCAAGGGGAGTCGGTGAACTATGGAGCAGCTGTGGTAAAAGGCCCAGCCAATCCCTGGGGAGTCCTAGGCTGGGCTGGCCCTTCAGAGATGGCCCACATTGAGGCATGGTGCTAAGACGTTTATGTGTTCTATTGACCAGTCATTGGATAAAGGCTGTGAACTTGGACAGGGCAGCTGTCTTGAGCTGAGGGAAATTCTGGGGGAGTAGTGGAGCTGAGAGCCAACACTCTCAGCAGCTTGAAGAATGAGTGACTCCATCTGAGGGAGACCTGGGTGTCACATCAGATGCTCTTAAAAGAGTAGGATTTTCAGAATGTCTCGCAAAGTAAAGTCTGACTCTGTGCTATATTCAAGAAACCTGCTTAACAAAGTGTTTGAGGAAGACTAAAAGCAAAGGATGGACAGTGGAGTAGCAGCATGTGCAGTTGAGATGCCAAGGGCCACCTCATTACTGCTGAGCAGGGTTGAACCCAGGCTACCCATGTGGCCTCTGCTGCCCCTCCTCCCAGGAAAGTGGACTCACCTCTTCCTTACCTCTGTCTGGGTGGGTAGAAGTCCCTGCTCTTTACTAGGCCTCCTCTGACTCCACCCTAGAGCAGACTCAAAGGGCTGCATCATACCTGCCTGTCCAGTCTCCCTACCTGATCTCCACTTGACATGGGGGATGCAGAGGAGGCCCTGGTTACTACCCAGAGGTGATGAAAGTCCCAGCTCCCCATTCTGCCTTCTCTGATGCCACCCTGGGGAGGGGAGGGGAGAGGTAAGGAGTGCTGGAGGTGATTGGCAGTCTAGGCTCCCCACTTTACCTTTGCTGGCTGGGTTGCGGGTGGGGCCGCAGTTTTACCCACAGTGTTTGGAGCGGGGCAGTTATTATCTAAAAGTTGTCTGTCTTGCTAGGCTGCCCCTTTACTGGTCCTTTGGGTAGAGAGAGCAGGCTTCTCTTTGGGCCTTTTTGTCTGCACCATTGGTGTTTGCGAGTGGCTCCCTGTTAAGTGCATTTTGATCCATGGGGCATGGGATGCTCAACAGTGGCCCTGGCTTTTAACTTCAGCATTCCTAAGGATCACTTGGAATGCTTTTGGAAAGGGCAACTTCCTGGATCCTATCCACTGAACCACACCCAGGGAGCCTCATCTGGAAGTTCACTGGATCCTTATTTATTCTAAAATTTCAGTCCTGTCATCGTCAACACTTTTCACATTAGGGATTTGTTAAAAGCCATAAAATGCTAGATTTTGGAAGCTGTTAGCCTCCTCCCTCTCATGGATAAGTACAGTTAATGGGCAGGTGAACTTTTGAAAGTAGACACTATCAGCTCATAGTTACTTGGAAAAACTCCTTTATTTATTTGAAGCATTTGCAAGAAATAGATGCCAGATACTAAAATCATTTTTTCGTATGACTGAAGATGAAGCTACTCAGTTTCAAATGATTAACTTTTGATTTAAAGATGCCATCTTCTTGGCCGGCCCCGTGGCTTGGCGGTTAAGTGCTGGCGCTTTGCTGCTGGTGGCCCGGGTTCGGATCCCGGGCGCCCAGGCGCCGCTTCTCCTGCCATGCTCAGGCCACGTCCCACATACAGCAACTAGAAGGATGTGCAGCTATGACGTACAACTATCTACTGGGGCTTTGAGGGAAAAAAATAAATAAATAAAATCTTTAAAAAAAATAAATAAAAAAAATAAAGATGCCATCTTCACCAAACTGACTAGTAATTACACTTCATCAACTTCTATGCATAAGCAGGGAACTTCACAAAAATAAAGGTATCACATTTTTACCAAGACAGTTGTTGACGAAGGGCATGTTTGTAATGAAACTGAGATGTTCCCCTTTCAAGGCAGTGCCTGTCTTGGGGTCACTTGTCAGATTTTCATCTCTCAGGACTTCAGGGTTGGCTCCCAGGCTCCACCATGCTATATATTGACAAAGACAGGAACAATTTCTTGGAGTTGAGGACTCATTTTAAATATTGCTACTGAATATTTCTTGACAAGCAAAAAAAAAAATCTGACTATGTTCAAGTCTGTTTCTTTAAAGACAACTTGAGGGTACTGAGCCTAGTACAGGCCTCTATTTGTCAAGATAAAAAAAGAGATTAGATCAAGTGGGTGCTGCCCTCCTTCTGTGGGAGGATGTGGGAATATGCTAATCTATCCTTGTGTGCTTTTCAGGTTTCTTATAATGCTTTGAGGATCTGGGAGACAGACTGAGATGAAGGTAGCTCAGAAAGCAGACACGAGTGGTTCTTATGATTGTGTTTCAGACTTTCTCATTTGCAAGCTGTAACCCAAGCCCAACAAAGCCAGGATCCAATTTGTTCCCTTTAAAACAGACAAAGCTTGTTTGAGTAAATGACTATGAGTAAATGAATAAATGATGTGTTTTATTTAACTGACCAGTTATTAGAGTTAAAAAAAAAAAAAGAGCAGTGGCTGTCTGACAGACACTTAATTTATTTTTCTAAGACTCTTGGCAAGATCTGAAAATAAATTCTCACACCACCAGAGGGACAGAAACAAAAAGATCCAGTACTAGCATCTGAACATTTAAAAAAATCTTTAAGTTGGCAATGTGGTATACAGAGATAACTCTGTTCTTTATAACATTTTGTACAGTTTAAGAAATGATCAAGTTCTGGATAGTGAAGAATTAGAAAATGCAACATTTCTAGCCTGCAAAGAGAATGACTGCCTTAGAAGTTTAGTAATCAGAGAAGATTTATTTAGTAACAAACCTCAGAGAGAACCTCTTTAGCTATTTCTTTTATCCTGTCTCTATATAGACAACTTTGTCAAATTTATTACTTAACTGAAAATAAACAGACTTAGCTTCTAATTTCTAACAGATTCATGTGAAAATTGGAGAAATCACACAAGGGTCTTGCTCTGATCAGTTCGTTTGCGGATTTCCAGTGGCCCCACCATTTGGAAATGCTCAGTCTGCTCCTCCATGGTCTCCGTGGGGCCTGCATCCCTCTTACTCTGCCCTGCGCAGCCCTGGGAGCAGCGGGAAGAGTGGTCCCCCACTTTGCACACGGCGACCTTACACTGCAGATAGAGCACATCGTAGCTGTTGAGAAAGCTGAAGGCATTGAACTTGAACTGGGCCATGTTCTTCTGGCGGGAGTGGAGGTTGACATAGGTATTGTCTTTGATGCATCTGATGGGAAGAAAAACCCCAGGCCAAAAGGATTAATTTAAAGCATGTTGAGAATTCACTCTGACTCAAATAATCAGGCTTGGACTCAGACCTCTGAATTCTAAATGGAGTTCTTCCCATTACCCACTCTTATTTTTTATAAAGAAACTTTATAATACTACCATGAGTGGAAAAGCCACTGTTCCTGTCCAGAAATAGAAGGGAAATGTAAAATAAACATAATAAAAACAAAACAAGGTAATTAAATTCTAGTTAGAGCTGCAGCCTTCAGAAGCCTACTCTATTTTGTCAAAAGGGGAGATTAAAGGTGGTGGTTGTATTATTTGAAGGTGAACTTAGATTATTTTAAAATGTATTTTGTAAACCCTAGAGCAACCACTGAAAAAGTTAGGGAAAGAAGTATAAATGATACATTAAGAGAGGAGATAAAATGGAATAATATAAAATGCTCAATTAAAACCAGCATATAAAATGCTCTATTAAAACCAGCAAAAAGAGAGTGGGAGGAGAAACAAAGAACAAATGCAACAAATAGAAAATAGTTACCAAGATTGTAGGTTTTAATCCAACTAAAGTGATTATATCCATATATATATATGGATATATATATATATATAAGTGATTATATCCATAATCACTTTAAATGTGAATGGTCTAAATATACCAATTTAAAGACAGAGACTGCCAGAGTAAAATAAAAAAAACAAAACAAAACCAAGACCCAACTATATTGTTGTCTATAAGAAACCCACTTTAAAGGTAAAAGACATAGATTCTAAGTTAAAAGTAAAGGGATAGAGAAAAATTTACTATTCTAATACTAATCAAAAGAAAGGTAGAGGGCCGGCCCCATGGCTTAGCGGTTAAGTGCTCGCACTCCGCTACTGGCGGCCTGGGTTCGGATCCCAGGCGCGCACCTAGGCACCGCTTCTCCGGCCATGCTGGAGGCTGCGTCCCACATACAGCAACTAGAAGGATGTGCAACTATGACATACAACTATCTCCTGGGGCTTTGGGGAGAAAAAAATGAGGAGGATTGGCAATAGATGTTAGCTCAGAGCTGGTCTTCCTCAGCAAAAAGAGGAGGATTGGCATGGATGTTAGCTCAGGGCTGATCTTCCTCACAAACACACACACACACAAAATAAATAAATAAATAAATAAAAGAAAGTAGAGTTGCTATATTAATTTCAGACAAAATAGACTTCAGAGGCAGAATAATTATTAGAGATGAAGAGGGGCATTATTTATAATAACAAAGGGGTCAATCCTCCAAGAAGACATAACAATCTTTAATGTATATGCACCTAACAACAAAGCATCTAAATATATGAGGCAAAAACTGATAGAACTGCAAAGAGAAATCCACAAATCCACTATTATAGTTGGAGACTTCAACAGCCCCCTATCAATACTTGACAGATCCAGCAGGCAGAAAATCAGGAAGGAGATAAATGACCTAAACAGCACCATCAATCAGCTAGACCTGATTGACATTTATAGAACACTCCATCCAACAACAGCAGAGTACGTATTCTTCTCAAGCCCACATGGAACATTCACTGAGACAGACCACATGCTGGACAATAAACCACACCTTAACAAATTTAAAAGAACAGAAATGACACAAAACACATTCTTGGATCAGAATGGAATTAAACTAGAAACCAATAGCAGAAAGGTTGCTGGAAAATTTGTAAATATTTGGAAATTAAACAACACGCTTCTAAGTAACCCATAAGAAAAAGAAAAAGTCTGAAGAGAAATTTAAAAATATTTCAAACTAAGTGAAAATGAGTATACAATTTACCAAAATTTGTGGGATGCAGCTAAAGCTCTGTTTAGAGGGAAATTTATAGCATTAAATGCATATACTGGAAAAGAAAAAAGGTCTAAAATCAATAATCTAAGCCTCCACCTTAGGAAACTAGAGAAGGAAGAGCAAATTAAATCTAAAGCAAGTAGAAGAAAAAATGGTACCAAACTGTGCCTCTCTCCTTGATATATTTGTTTGGAGAATTGAAAGGGAAGAGCTTTCTCACTCTGCATCTCAGTGCAGTTTAGTGCCACATCTGTGCACCCTCACACCGTAGCTCATACCACCTGTGGAAGGTGCTGCATCTTGCCCCTCCCCTGGCTTTTGAAAACAGGCACCACAATGATGCTTCTTATGTGGCTCTCACCACTCTAAAGCTGCCATCAGTAAATGATGGGTTCCTGTTATTTTTGTACTGGGTTGTCAATTGCCCATCCATAAGCATTCTGCCCCTGTTAGGGGTTAAGGGAGCTATAAAGGCAAACAACTTGCCAAAGTTCTACCTTGGCAAATCCTTTGTTTAACCAAAGGAGCCAGAATAAATCTCACTACTATAAGAGTTGAGCCTGATAACCCACCAGCCCATCAATGTAGGCCAAATGCCCTGAGGGCCTGAACCATGAATGGGGAGTGTCATAAAGTCATAAAACTCGAAGGTAAGGGAGGCTTAGGTATGAAAGGGTGGGATTGGACAGCAGAGTCTGAGACAGCAAGGGCTCTGCCCAGGATTCTTTGGGAAGCTGTCCAGACTTCCTATAACTATTTGTCCCAACTGGGATCAGACGGCTGGTGAAAGCCCCAACTCTGCTTCTGGGGCAGGACTCTTTTGCACAATGTTATGATTTAAGACTTCCAGTTGAGAAGCCACTGGTCACCCAAAGGAATGCCACGGGAATAAAATAGTCAACCCGAGAGGGCCCTCCATTTTCCTTACCCTTGCCGGATCAAATCATACTTGACTGTTGTAAAATCATGAGGATCTGGAGAAGCCACACAGGTATCCACAAAGAGCCTCAGGCTGGGATCCGGGCTGTGGAGTGTGGCCTGGAGGAAGACCTCTTTCCTCTGGCTGGCATAGTATGGCCCCATGCTCTCCACATGCTGGGACACAGGCAACTCGAGGAAAGATATGGACACATCGTAGCCGGCACCCTCCCTTGGGACGTCAGCCCCAGGAATGATTTCAACTGCTGACGGGCCGTCCACCCTGCAGGTGAACTTCAGCTGGGGCACCTTGTGCCGCACAATGACTCGGTCGTGGTGGCCCCGTATTCGGCCTCTGATGGAGTTGGAGTAGCTGAGGGAGCCAAGGCTTTCCTGGGAGGACGAGAAGAGAGTTGGTGGCTAGTGCTCCTGGCTCCCTGACAAGTACCTTCCTTCACGAGCAGGACCTCTCCTTCACACCTTCTGACAAGCTGGAGGGCAGGAGGCCCTGGGCCAGACTTCTGTGGTACCTAATGACATAATTGGGGGGCCTTATGTCTTTGCTTCTTGGAGTTTGCAGAGAGCCCCTGGTGTGTGAGCCTGGATTTCCTTTTTCCCTCCTGTGAGGGCTAAGCTGTGGTATACGAGGTGGGGTGCGAGGTCCACGCTGGCTGCCAAATTCCTCCACACACTCCGCTCCCTCAGCCCATGATGTTCTTAGGCAACCACAGACCACCCCCCACTGTAGCTCTTATCTTCTCTTCTGGCTCCTCCCTGCTCTTGACCCCAAACCAGTTCTGGCTTCTCATGAGCTGAGGGCCCGGCCCTGCTGACCTTTGCTCTCAGCCTGCTCCTTCAAATGCAGCATGACTTGAAGGGGCTGAAGGGGTGCTGAAGCCTGATGAGCAGGGGTCCACCACCTCCGGCAGCCTCCTTCCCGTAGCCCAGAGAGTCAGCCTGCCCAGGGGCACTTGTTCGAGGAAGCCCTGACTGTGTGACTCAGATCTTGTGACATTCTGCCTTGGAACCCTCCAAGGACCACCCTGTCAGCTTAGACCAGTGCTTCTCAACTTTTTCTCCATTATGGCCCTCCTATGAGGAGGGATTTTTAGGCATTTTCTTTTTTTTTTTTTTAGGTATTTTCTTTCCTACCCATCCCACCCCCTTCCCAGCCTCCATTATGAAACTTTTGTACAACAAATATACTATATATGTTCTGTATGTATATCTGTGCTTTATCCATAAAGAAAGATTTTTCCCTTTTTTGCCCCTAAAAACCAATATCTCTCCACCCCCTTCAGGGTGATGTGACACCCATTGAGAATACACAGCTTAGAAGAAAAGCTAAATTCCATGACCACATGGCCCGTCCCCTTCCAACCTGACCTTGGGCCTCCCGGTGCTCACGGGCCTCCTGGTGCTCACAGGCCTCCGGTCTCCTCCCTGAGCCCTCCAAGCTTGCTGCTGCCTCGGGCCTCTGCTGGCTGATCCCCTGCACGCAGCGCTCCTGTCCGTCTCTACTGGCTCCATCTCCTCATTCAGGCCATGGCTCCTCAGCCGCCCTATTCAGAGCGGCCTTCTTTCTATCCCAAATCCTTTCCTATCCCCTCCCCTGTTTTATTGTCTTCTTAACCTTTTCTCTATAAAATGACTCTCATTTGTGCCTTTGTTCAGTGCCTGTCTCCCTTTTCTCGAATGTAAGAGCCACGGAGCAGGGGCCCCGTCAGTCTTTCGGCTGCTGTGTCCTCAGCACCTAGAAGGTTGCTTGTTCACTGACTCGGAAATCAGACATACAAGGCAGTGTTTTCCACGTGGGTGGCCTGGGACTGGGCCGTCACCCCAGGTGGTTCCTGACCTGCTGTGTCCTCTGCCCCTAGCATTGTGGTCAGCACACAAGGCTTGCTGGGGGAGCTGGGCCAGCTAGGGCCAGAGAGGATATCTGAGGGTCCTCCCTGATGGCCCAGAAGCGTCCGGGAGCTGCCCACCTCCCAGACACAGGGGGGGTTCCAGCATGGCTCCTGGGACAGAAACTTCTAAGGTAAAAACTAAAATTTCAGAGCAAAAAGGATAAGAATGATCATGGTCTGCACAACCAGATGGACAAAATGTGAAGTGTGGAGTTGAAGGGGTTATTTGGCATCATGTCGACTGTCTGAATGAATTCAACGCCCAGCAATGCAAAGCGTTTTCTGTGTGTGTCTAAACATGGATGCAAAAGAACAAAGGAATAGCATGGGGATTTTGTTTTGAAAAATGTTATATTGTTAAATTGCACTGAGATAAATGATTTCATGGTTATACACTCTTTCTATATCTTTGGTATACTTGTTTCCTGTCAACTTCAATGACATCGTTTTGTGAAATAAGCGGGTGGTTAAGGAAAATGAAATAGACATTTGCATTTCATTATATATAAGTGTCCTAGATATTTGCTTTCTAATTGGGAAAAATCGCTAGCAACCTGGTTAGAAATATAGCAGTCAGACAGACAGATCATCTGTCCTCCCCCACGCCCAGCACCACAGCTTGCACATGGTACATGTGCACCAACGCTGAATAAAGAAGCACGTTGTGAAAAATGCTTTGATTTTGGAGCTATGAGAACACCAGGCATCCATCCATCCATCCATCCATTTACCCATTCATCAGTCCATCAGCCCTCAACACTTGTTAATATGTATTCCAAATTCAGTATGTATCCCAAATTCCCAAAAGGAAGGAAAGTGTCAGACAAATTAGTGAGCTACTCCAGGTCTCACCAAACTCAGAAACAGAATCATGGCTTGTGCCTTTCCTCTGTCCTTACCCAGGTTTTCAACAGGCGGTTGAATTTTCCAAACCAACCTCTTTGGCCTCCATCTACAGAAGAGTACCACCACCATGTCAGTTTCTTACCTGTCTGATGGTGCCACAGTGGCCATAGGGAATGTTGAAGATCAGATAGCGCCCTGTGACTTGGGGGCGACACAGCTTATCATTTAAGTGGATGTCCCAGGAAGAGTAGCCCAGCCTTCGGAGATAGCCTCGGTCAATGATGACTTGGAAGAGGTGAGGTAAGCAGGAGAGCTGGGCTGCAGGAGGTGGAGGATGGGGAGATCCTTACGAAGAGAACCTGGTACACTGGACGTGTAGGTCAGGGGTGTGGGTGCATGTTTACTTTATGAAAGTACTATGGACAGTGCCCTGGGTTGGGGCTGGCTCAACTCTCATCACCCTCCACCTTTGACTTGACTTTCATTGACTTTATTTACATCCCCCCTTTTCCAAAAGTCACACTATATCCATGGGGACTCCTACCCACAGCATATGACCCATGGGCCATGAGTCAGAGCCTCAGCTAAGGATTTAAAGGACAGCTCATTTCACACATTGAGAACATTTGAGCCTGAACAGGCATCTATCTGGGCTTTTGTATGAGAGGTAGGTTGGCAAGAGAGTGGAAGCAAAGGGGGAGGGTATAAAGGGGCTTCTTCCCCAACCTTCTGAAGCCCAGTGAGTGGATGGAGACACAAGAGATCTCAGTGGAGACACACAAGCTGGTCCCCCTCCCACTCCCCCGCAGCCTGTTCTTTCTTCCCCAGACTGCTCTCTTAACTCCCCCTTTCCGCAGCCTCAGATCCTAGGAGGAGAGAAGACTTTACCATTGTCTTTGGGTACAACAGAGTCAGCTGGACCTGGTGAGGAGAGAATGAAGAAAAATAAATGTCAGTGTGCAGAAACACTGGAAGAGAACGATGCAGCCAGCAGTAGACATGAACTGCAGGGAAATGGGCTCATTTGACTCAGCTATTAAAGCTGGAACACATGACATTAAAATACTCCAGGGCAATGTGAAGGAAAGGAGGGCCCAGGGCCTCCTGATGGGGCCGAGGGAGGGATTCTGGCATGTGCGCAGTAGTGTTGAGAATACAGATGTCATTAACACCAAGATCTGTTGGAGCAAGAGAACAGTAAATAGAGGGCTTTGCAGGTTATAAACACTGTTACATGTATGACCTCTGGCTGGTGTCCCTTCCCATGCACATGACATCCATGAAAACTCAGGCTTGGAAATAAATATGCAGTTTATGGCTATCGAAGGCCTCCACAGCCCAGAAGCAAGGCAGGACAGTAACCTAGGGCCAGTTCCCAGGCCAGGAAGCACAGCTAGCCAGATTCACTCTTTGCCCCAGACCACTGGTCCTTTGGATACTGTACCCAATGAAAAGGAAACCCCTTGGTGTATAATACAAGAACAGAAAATAAGTTACTATTTAGGGTGGGCTCCCCAACAGCATGAGGAATGGTTGGAACTGTGAACAGACACAATACAAGTGAGAATCTGGAAGATAAGAACCTCACCGCCCCAAGCAGACTCATACTACGTGGCTTTCTTCGGGATTAATGTTTGTCTTAAAGGGACTCAGTTTTTCTATTCAGGTCCCATTTCTATGCAACACAAAAGGTAAAAGCAACAGCAATGATTCCACTGATTAAACTGTAAAAAACTAAGAATGGAACAGACGTGGTGAGCTCAGACTCGTTCACCAAATCTTAGAATTCCATAACTCCTTGAGATTTATATGGGTAAATTTAGGACAAATATAAGGAAGTACTACTCTACACAGAAGGGGGTCAACCTATGGAAGTCAAAATGACAAGATGGATAGTTGGTAAAAATAAAAAATATTCCAGGAAAGGTAAGCCAAATCTTGGATGAAAGGGACACAGGGGAACCTGGACATTGTAGGGTTCGGACTTCTGAGGGCCGGGTCAAGGTGAAGAGGGGTGTCTACTTAGGAAGGTCCCTTGATGCCCTTCTCAGAGATTGAAAGAGGGACAGGACAAATGTAGTTGGATGGATAGCAGCAAGCTCCATGTCCTTACTCATTTCATTACACTGTCACTCCTTCCTTTGACCTCATAATCTTTTAGCTATATTTTGGAACAGATATTGCCCTTAACCGGAATTAGACAAAACTGATTAATGAACCCCTAAGCCTGGACCATTAAAATATTTACCACAACGGCTGTATAACAAATACGTCCTGGCTATCCTGGCATCTGGCGCCTTGGCCAACCCGATATACCTTGGGGTGGTGAGTTTTGACCTTAGGAATGCTTGGAGAGAACAGAAGGGACGGAGCCTCGGGGACACCCCAGGGCCGGGGCGGCGTGGCGAGGGAACTGGGTACCTGCGCAGACCACGCCCGCGTCCTCCTGGTGCCGGCAGTTGTGGCGCGCCCAGCCCGAGTGGGCGCAGCGCTCCAGCGCGTCCTCGGTGCCCGCGCAGCGCACGTCGTCCAGCAAGATGGGCCCTCGGCCCGGGCCGAAGCGGCAGCGCCCCGGGGCGCCCAGCGCGCGGCCGCAGCCCAGCAGGCGGCACACGACGCGGGCGTTCTTGATGTTCCAGTGGTCGTCGCACACCGTGCCCCACACGCCCTGGTGCCAGACCTCGACCCGGCCCTCGCAGCGGCTGCGCCCGCCAGCCAGGCGCAGGGGCGGGTCTGTGGGAGCAAGAGAGCGAGTCAGGTGGGCAGAGCGCATGGTCAGGTTCCTACCGCGACCCCATCTCAGGGTGTCGCCGGGTATTTGCAATAGAAAAAATAACACTGGAATGAGCGCTATGTCTGATTTTATTGTTCTCCGTCTCTCTTTCTCTCCCCCCCATCTTGCCTCTCTCTCTTTTTCTCTTTCTCTCTCTCTATCCCTCTCTCTCTCCGCCCACCTTTTTCTCTGTATCGCACTCACTCTGTCATAAAAAGTAAAACCTTAATTAACTGAAACCCTCGAGGAATGGCCATTACGGGCAGCCTAATTTCCCACATAACCTAAGAACTTAATCTTTAAACGAAAATACTAAAAACCAAAAGATAAAACAAAACCAGGCAAACCGCCAAATCTTTGGAAGACAACTGTTCTAAAATGAGGCACTGCCCTGACTTATCAAACAAAATCTATCCAATGAGATTTCTTTTACTCTTGATGAATAAAACCCAACATTTTAACTGTAAAAACTCTATTACTGGGGCTGGCCCCGTGGCGTAGCGGTTAAGAGCCCACGCTCTGCTGCTGGCAGCCTGGGTTTGGATCGCGGGCGCACACGGAGGCACTGCTTGTCAGGCCATGCTGTGGCGGCGTCCCATATAAAGTGGAGGAAGATCCGCAGGGATGTTAGCTCAGGGACAGTCTTCCTCAGCAAAAAGAGGAGGATTGCCATGGATGTTAGCTCAGGGCTGATCTTCCTTACAAACAAAACAAAACAAAACAAAACAACCCCACCCCAAAGAAAAACTCTATTATGGGTACAAATTTCCAGTTATAAAATAAATAAGTCCTGGGGATGTAACGCACAGCATGGTGACCATAGTTAATAATACTTGTATTGTACATTATAAAGTTGCTAGGATAGTAGATCTTAAAAGTTCCCATCACAAGAAAAAAAGTTTGTAATTATATATGGTGATGGATGTTAACTAGATTTTATTGTGGTGATCATTTCACAATGTATACAAATACTGACTCCTTATATTGTACACCTGAAACTAATATAATGTTATATGCCAATTAACCTCAATTAAAAAAAACCTATATTATATAACCTAGCTATTCCGTTCCTAGCTGTTTACTCAAGGTAAATGAAAACACATGTCCACAGAAAGATTTGTACATAACAGAATTCTCAGCAATAGGCAAAACGTGGAAAGAATCCAAATGTCCATCCACAGGAGAACGGACAAATAAATTGTGGTATAGCCCTACAATGGAATATTACTAAGCAACCAAAGGAACAAATTACCAGTATATGGAACCACATGGACAAATCTCAAAAACAATTTGTTAAGCAAAAGAAGGCAGAAGGAAAGAGCACATATTATTTGATTCCATTTATATGAGATTCTAGAAAAACAAATCTGAACTACAGTGACAGCAGCAGATCAGTGATTCCCTGGGGGAGGTGAGAGGGATTTAGTGCAAAGAGGCATGAGGGAACTTTCTGGGGTGATGGAAATGCCTTCTATCTTGATTGTGGTGGTGGTTACATAGTTATACATTAGACAAAACTCACAGATGTGTGCAATTTATTGTACATAATTATACCTCCAAAAAGGTGATTTAAAAAGTAAAAATAGTAAAAAAGTAAAACCTGTATTATGTTGGTGGTGCCACACCCACAGATGTGTGTAAAATGCTTTGTCTTCATATAAATTGGTCACTAGTGACTAGTTTTCAATTTCCTGCTCTGCTTGGCACATAGAAGATGCTTGGTGAATGTTAATAAACACCACTGGCTTCAGTTTCTCTGCGACTGCAATATCCTGGTCTAGGATGGTTGCTATCTCCTCATCTAATTTGCTGCTGTGATATTGGAAGCAAGATAACCATGCTTGTTTGAACTATGAATAAAGGCAAATATCTTCTGCATGAGGTCTCGGGAGGTGAATTTGGGGCTTCCCACCCACAAAGGTGTGTCTGGTGTGCACACATATCTGTGTCTTCACGTATATACCTATAAGCTCATAGAATTTTTCTGTAAAGAGTAGGAAATTTGAATGAAAGAGAAATACGATACTAACAGTATTAATAACAATATGATAATTTTAGTGCTTAGAAACAAACAAAAATTACCAGGCAAAGGGACGATTTCTTCACCAACTGAAATTGTAAGTGTAAAAAAGAAAAACTAAGCTTAAAAAATGGGAACCCTCACCTATTTATATTCAAAGCTGAAAAAGAACCAAATGTTTTCTCTCATTTTAGACATTAATACTTTTGTTTAAGTTTCCACTATGGTTTGAGTGTAGAAATACTGTACTTAAGTTTTATTTTTTTGGCATCAAAATGTAACAAGTGGTATTGTGTCCTATTTATTCTCCAAAAATAAAATAATTTATTAAGTGGTCAGAAAAGAAGCTTTATACATATACTGAAGTTTTGAAAGGAAGAATACAAAAGCAGTAGATTTTATAGGAAAAATCTTTACAGCGGCTGAAAATGAAATGAAGAAAATCAAGTTAGAGTCCTCAGAAATATTGTTAGAGAAGAGCAAGATCATATCTGAGAGGTGTAATTCAACATGAAAATGTACAGCGGGAAGCAGGTAGGAAAGGTAACAATGGACTTTATGATAGAGTATGGTTGTATAAATTACTGTAAAACCAAACTACTGCAGTCTAGTAACAGGATATGATCATTACCAGGTAATCGTGTCACTTTTGTGGAAATCAGATCTGTGGCTGCCAAAAAAAAAAAAAAAAAAAGAAAATTTCCAATGAAAAGAAAGCATTAAAATTTGACTTCATTGAAATTTTATGCTGTAGACTACAAGTTTATGAAAACAAGCCTGTTCCATATGGTGTATATAATGGACTCCACCCTGCTTATTTGTCATGCAGATTTACACATTGGTGGTAAATTGTGTATGAGAAGTTGGCATTTTGCAAGTCTGATTAACAACAATTCCCATTTTGAGCATCTACAATGTGTCATACAATTTACATCTCTAATCCTTACCACAACTGTGCCAGGTAAGTATTATCACTATTTTAGAGATGAGGAAGTGGAGACTGGGAGGGCTTGTGTAACATGCCCAGGTCATCCACAATTCAAACCTGTGAGGCCCCAAGGCAGACACTCTTTCTACACCACTCTGCCTTTCAGGAGCATAAGATGACGGAGTCACATTCACTCTGGGCTCGATGGGGTGCCTCAAGGATGAGTGGGAAGGAAGGTAATGGTTCAGTGGCCACCACATCTGTCCTCACACTCCAAGAGGCAGGAAGTGATTTCGGTTGTCATGCTTTCATAAAGGAAGAAAAATGTGTGAGTGCCACACAATATGTGTTACCATCAACCAGGGTTACAAAGAAACGCTCGCCTCACGTGATGTCAAAAGCCAGCGAGAACTACACGCGAAGGAATCTTCTGCCAAAAATGGAGTCATGGTGGGGCAGGGAAAGAAGGGAGTGAAGAATGAGGGATGGAGGGAGGAGGGGAGATAGGGAGAGAGAGAGGAAGGAAAAAAGGGTTGGAGGAAAACAATACCTAAATATAAGTGGAAAGAAAGCCCTAAACTTTGGTTTCACTGAGTTTTACCCCACATATCTTCAAAGTAATCAGGACTCGAAAATAAAGAAAATAAATGAAATAGAAGAAAGCAGCAGGCCTTGTTACCGAAGAGATCGGTTTCAGATGGAGTTGAAGGAATCACACAGATGAATTCATCAGCAAAGCCTGAGAGCAGAAAGGACCTTGGACGGGAGCTGGGAGACCCAGCTTTGCCTTGCTCCAGCTCTGTGACTGCTATGGACTGAACTGTGTCCCCTCAAAATTCATATGTTGAAGCCCTAGCCCCCAATGTGGCTGTATTTGGACATGGGGCCTCTAATGAAGAGTTAAAGTTAAATGAGGTCATATGGGAGGGCCCTGATCCGATAGGATTAGTGTCCTTACAAGAAGAGACACCAGAGCACTCTTTCTCTCTCTCTCTCTCTCTCTCTGCTAGTGTACACACACTGAGGAAAGGCCCTGTGAGCACACAGTGAGAAGGTGGCCATCTCCAAACTAAGGGAAGAGCCCTCATCAGACACTGACCTACTGGCACCTTGATCTTGGACTTCCAGTCTCCAGAACTGTGAGAGAATAAATTTCTATTGTTGAAGCCACACAGTCTGTGGTATTTTGTTATGGCAGCCTTGGCTGACTAAGACAGTCTTAGGCAAGTCTACTCCTTCTCTGGGCCTCGTCTTCCTCAAAAACAAAGGCAGTGGTTTAGTGTCTCACTCCTTGAATGTGGCCCATGACCAGCAGTGTGGTCATCACCTGGGAGCTTGTGAGAAATGCAGAGTTCAGGCTCCACCTGGAACTGCTGAATCAGAATCTGCTTTTTAACAAGCTCTCCAGGCCGTTCACTTGCACATCAATATTTGAGAACTGCCGGTGTAGGTCATCTCTAAGGTACCCTCCAGGGTTGACACTTGATGCTATTTTATCGTTTTTATCCTGTCGCCACATCTGCCTTCACTGTTCAGAATCACAATCATCCATGGGGGAGTGGCCTGGACCTTCCCTGGAGTTGACTCAGGAGGGATGAGCTGGCCTCCCTGACCTGCTCTCCTCTCCTCTCCCCTGACGTCTTCTGAGAAAACAGGAAGTGTTTACTCTGGGTGTCAAACTCTTGCTGGGCTGGGAATTTCTCAGCGCTGGGAATTAACACTCCAGGACTACTGCAAGGAGCAGAGAGCATACCTGGTGAAGAAGGCTCTTCGCCTGAAGTGAGAGTTGTATCTGCAAACAAAGAACAAAACTCAAATGTCAGCTAAAAGGAAATGGAATGTTGTGGTTTAAACAACTGCATGGTCGAAAACAGAAGAGCGAATGGGTAGAACCAACGCTAGCATAACCCAGTTCTCTAGTGTGTGCACTGGGTGTGCTGGATGAGTCAAAGCATCACCTGAAACACAACACACACCGCCAAGCAGGTCAGGTGTGGGCCCCCAGCCTGCACCTCCTTTGGGCACATCTGATTAAGACCAGTGCTACAAGCAGAAGATGTTCTCTAGTGGAGGGACCATCTCTGTGTCTATGGATGAGTAAAGAGAAAATGAAGCTTAATTTCTGTGCAAAGGGTGCTGGGACTTCTGTTTACATTGGGGTTTATACCGTAGACAAAATATTCAGTACATATGTTCATTTGTCCAATAGAAAGATGGAGAGTTGATCATGTTTAACTTAAGAAATGTGACAGGCAGAAAACATTACCAGAGGGGGTGTCCACTTCTGCTGAGGTTGAAGATACATATGTGGAGGAACGAATGAGAAAATGAGAGAAATGATACACCTATGTGTCTTTCTATTGAGGTTTACCTTGTGTGCAAAATGGTTATGAAGTAGGTTCATTTTCTAAATAGAATATGACAAGTAAGAAACTGGTCTCATTAATTTAAACAGCACAGTGAGAGAACCTTTACCAGATGGAGAGATCACTTCTGCTGAGCTTGAAGAGGTATCTATAGAAAAAGAGAAGAAACTTCAACACCAGTGCAGAGGACTCCTGGGTTTCTGTTTTTACTGAGGTTGTGTTGGGGACAACATTTTCATGGAATAGCCTAGTCTGATAAATGTAACTCCAAGAAGAGGCACTTAATGGGACAGTAGACAGTGAGACAGTGTTTTACCTGGTATGGAGTTCACAGTGGTTGAGACTGAAGCTGCAGACGAACAAAATAACAAGGCAGCAATAAGACAGCCATATCAGACACACATGTTTCTATAAGACGCAGGAGACATAAACGTGGCCATCATAGATCAGGGTGACTGGCTTGTCCTGTCTTCCTGCTTTCCCAACTGGGGCTATGGCAGGGTATCTCCAGATCCTCCATTGCTTCCAGGCCACCCCTCCACTCCTTGGGTCTCCACTCCTCTTGCCCACCCTTTACTTCTCCCCTTGGAGGTGGAGATTACCTGGTCAATGGACAACAATCATTGGTCCAAGTTTCCCCACTGTATGGGGCCCATCTAATAAAGATTCTGTAAACGGGGGACACTATTTCCCCAGCCCTTCCTCATTTATGCAAATGCGTGGGAGGCAGTAACCCAGGAAAGGATGAGCTTTGCAGACTGGAACTTTCCCTAGGTGGGCTGTCCCAAGATCTAGACTGAGGGTAAGGAGAGGATGGCAAGTCCATTTTTCTCTTGTACTAAGCATTGTCCTCCAACTCAGCTTTATCAGTAATAAAGGCCATATTTTGGTGTTGACTCATATTTTATATCTTGATTGCTTCAGCACCTAGAGTAGGGGACAGCACCCTCTTTACTGTCGTCCCCCCTAAAACAAACCTGCAACACTCTATTTATAATATTCTCAAACCCAAGTAATATCAAGAACTCCTTGGATAATTGCAACCAGCATCACTCAAAATCTATTGTACAAGAGGAGAGTTACTTGTTACCTTGATCAACTCTGCATCCCTTACTGCCTCAGCACAGAGCCTGGCACATGGCCATCCTCACTGAATGCTGGTTGAATGTCTAGGAGGATCAGTAAAAGCCATAGCTTGACTCCCCACCATTCTGGCAACACCCACACGGTTGTTGGTCTCCAGGAGAAACTCCCTCCATGGATGGTTGACATTAGGCTACCAGTCAGTCCAGTGAATGAATCATTGCTTCTTTTTGGCTGAATTGGCTGAACTAATTTTTCCCTTGGCCCATGCATTTAACTGGGCTGCCCAGGATTCATTTACCATCAAGAGACCTAGAGGTGGCTTTTGTGAGTCAGGTCAATATAAACATACTTAAAAACTCTAAAGAATCAAAGCATTTGATCAGGACATAGTTGTTTAATGAGCTCATTGAAAAATCAAATAAATTTTATAGCAAGCAAGATGGATGGAACCCAAAATAACATCAAAATTACCTGGTGAAGTGGTTACAGCAATGCTCAAAGATTCTGGAAATAAGAAAAGGCAATTGGTCAAAACCTGCCACAGGGCAAAAATAATTGTCTTATAGTTAACTTGTTTTCTTCTCTCTGTTCCTGGAGCATAGAAACCATAGAAACTTCATTTATTTAATCAAATCTTGATTCACTCATCTCCTCTGTGGCAGGCAGTGTGCTAGAAACTGGAGTACAACAGTCAACAAATTAGATATGGTTCCTGCTCTGTAAAACTGCAGTTGTGACAAGTGCAATGGAGGAGGGATGCATGATGCTATGAGAACCTACAACAGGTGGCCCGACCTGGCGAGGGAGATCCCCTCTCTATCTTCCTGACCTCCCACCACCTCCTGCTTGGCACAGGGTCTGGGCCAGACTAGGTGCTCTACTCAAGGACAATGACAACCTGATGTCACACCGTCCCAAAAGCTGTCTAGTCTTGGCCCTGGTGGCATGACAGAGGCGATCTTGCTGCGCCATGTGCCTACGTTTGCAGTGGGCAGAGGGCACCACCACGTGAAGGAGTCACTTCTGCCCAAGTGGAAATCATGCCTGAACATGAAACATAAACAGGAAAGTAAGTATTCATTTTTGGATTGTACACAATTCTGCCTTTCCTATAACCTCATCTACTAGGCTTTGTTGTTGGAAAATTCAAGCGTGAGGACTGGTTATTTCCCACCTTCGTGAATAAAAGTTAAAGTACCCAAATTAAAAACATGTGGACGTTATAAATTAAAACATTCCTGAAATGGAACATGTTTCCCTGTCCTTTTAAACAAAAGCTATTGATAATATTTTAACCTCCGTGATTCAGCCTCCTTAAAAAAATCATTGTTGTTCAGGGTTGTAATAGAGAGATGTCTCAAAGGATATTGAGGTTAGTGGGTATTTTTGCTCTATATCACCACATTTAAAAGTCTGGTGACAGCTAATGGGTTTCTGAACCCTTCTGTGGGTGTCAGACTATCTGTTGGCATTTCCTGCCATTGCCAATGTGGCTCTTCTATGAGGTCCCCCTCCCAGTCCCTACACCCCCTCCCCAATTTGTTGTCTCTCATAATACACATTCAGTAGAGAAACCAGATAGCCAATTGTTATGTGTGTGTAGAAAGTAAGAACAAGAGGCACGCTGGAACACGCCCATATATATTCAATGCTTTACTTGGGCTTGAATGTTGGGACCTCAACTTGGCTGCGTACAGGCCCTCCTTGTCTATTGCTGGGTTCTAGCTATTTTCCAAGGGATTAACTCAGCCAAGTGACTCCTGGACAAACAGCAAAATTGTGCTATCTAGGTTGAACTTCAACACAGCAATATCCCTTAGATAGGTGCTAAGAGGACAGATCGGCATAAAACTTGTAACCAGTTGTAAGGACCAAGTCTGGCTGAAATTGAGGTAGGAACTGTCAAAACAAGCACAAGTTAAAAAAAATTATAATTAAATCCCACCCATGTCAATCAAGTTTGTTGGTAAAGAATTCTTCTAAAATCACTCTATTTACAAATTATGCCCCAGCCATGTTCATATTTGATTATTCTCTGTTCCTATTTGATCCCCTATTTTCTGTTTCATTAAGCTAAGGGAAATAAATAATGGGGAAGGTGGTCTATGGATCTGGGACCCAAAAGACATGGGTTCTAGTCTCTGCTCTTTGTGTAACTAAGCACACGACCTTGGACAAGGCTTTTTGCATCTCTGAGCTTCAGCTGCTGCATCTGAAGGGCTAGTTCATGGACCAGCAGCATCTGCATCACCTTGTCAGAAATGCAGACTCTCAGGGCCCACCCCCGACTTCCTGAATCAGAATCTGCATTTTAACAAGATCTCCAGGTGACTTATACACACATTAAAGTTTGAGAAGCACCAAGCAGCCAAATGGAGATGCCTCCAGGCCCAGAACTAGTTGGCATGAGCCAGGAGGAAACTAGACAGCACATGCCCATATAAAGGGGAGCCCTTCCCCGCTCAACTGTAGACAATTGGTGCCCTGCCAAAATTCATGCTAGTATTTCCCATCCTTTGGATTTTCCATCAAAACTTGAAATCTGGACTTTGATAGGAAAGCTCTCATTTTTAAAATGTAGAATTAAAAAAAAATTAAACATCACCTAGGCAAAACTCTGTTGTCTGAATCAAAACCCATCCATGGGTCAAAACTGGCCCATTGGCTGTCTGTTTGTGGCATCACGTCTAGAATAATCTCTAAGGCTTCTTCCAACTCTTGGAAAAATGTTACACTCGTTGGTGCCATATCAGACTTGTCCTGGCTTAAGAGACCTGGAGGCTGATTCTCGCAGATTCAACCACAAAGAGAGAAATTTATTTCATTGTCTCCTTTTGCTTAGAGGTCAGTTTCTACCAAGCCTGGTGGAGGGCTCTGAGATTTTGGAAATATGGACCATGGGCTACTTTCATCACTGTTTACAGTTCAGAGAAAACTTGAGTTAACTTGACTTGAGTTGAGTTGAGATGGTATTTCTCCAACTTACTTAGCCATCTATCGATCAAGCCCTAGGATGAACTCCAAAGTGTCCAGAAGAGGGAAGTGCACAGAAGGACACATGAGCTGCTTCACTAGAGATCCAGGCAGGTCTGGGAAGGTGGCAGCACACACATCCCTCAGGAATGTGACTGCCACGCTCCATCACTGCATGCTCACACAATCCCCAGGACAAGCTCTGAGGCGACTCTTTTCATCCTCCTGTTCTACAGATGAAGGAACTGAGGCTCTGAGAAGTAAGGGGACTTGCCTGTTGTCACCCTATTGGTTAAGGCTGGAGGCAGAACATAATCCCAGGTTCTCTAGCTTCAAGTCCTGTGACGCTATATTTTTCACTCAGAAGGTTTCAGTGGTCAAAGAAGTTTGAGAAACATTGGATTAAGCCAAGTTAATGAAAGATCCCTTGTGCAGGACTTGTCAGAGACTTGAATGTGCTAATAGACTGTGAATCTTCAAGAGATGGATATGGTATTCCCCCAACTTATTTGGCCATGCAAATTCTTTTTTAAAATTTTGATGTCACTGGATTGGCGGACCACACTGTGGAACACACCTGGGGGATGTGGTCCTCTACTGTTTTCTGAAAATGCAGATTAGAAGGATAGTTTTGCTTGAGATGCCTGAAGTCCTGTGACTGTTACGAAAAGTTAACTCACTGAATACCTAAATGTGTGCCATTGATGAGAATATGAATGAGGCTCATGTCACCATGACTTGATTTCAGAGACCTGCTGTAGCACCAAGGAGGGAGGGAGCAAACTAGACATGGCGTGTCCTAAGAACAGAAGGTGCTTGGTTACTACCTGTTCAATTTACTGTTTCATTCAGTGAATAAATGAGCACCTTATATTAGTTTGATATGACCTTGATTTTTAATTTCATATGAGGTAGGAACCCTAACCCTAGACATATGTAAGGCAATACATGTATGCTTTATAAAAGCAAGAAAGAAAATGAAATTATCAGGTGACATGGTAATTTCTGTGGCTGATGCTGAAATTGTAAAACAAAACTGAAACCAAAATAAGATAAAATTCAAACAAAAATCCCACCCACAGAGAGGAAATTGAGAAGATAACTTCTTAGTTAAAAAATATACCTCAGATATACTAAAATTAGATACAAAATAACTTCTGAAATGTGAAATTAAAAATGAGAAATGTTTCTTGGGTGAGACTGAAGTAGATATAGGGATGCGTGGAGGCAGGAAGTGGGAAATGGTCATTGGTTGTGAGAACAGTAAAATCTCTCCGATGGATCAGAAAGGCTGTTTGTTTCACTGACGCAATGAAGAGGAAAAGTTTTCTAGGAACCTTCCTAACTCTTTAGGTTTCTATCATTGATTTCTCACTCTCACCAAACAAACTAGTTTATAACATAGTACTAAGTTGTCTGAATGTTGAAGGAAAGTGGTTCCTTAAGATAATAAAGCATGTTCTGCCCCCTGACTCAATGTTCATTTACTTTTGCTAATGATCTATCAGGGCTGAAATGCACAGATGAGCCTGAACCCTTGCCCTGGAATGTAAGCCCCACGAGGGCAGGACTGTGGTCTGTTGTGCTCACTACTACATCTTCACCAGATTGTGCCTGGGGCACATAAAGTGCTCAGGAAATATCTGTGAAATAAATGGATGTCTTAACTAAATCCTAATATTCTAGTCTTTGCTCTATAAAGTGAAGATAGACTGGGCGGTGGGCATTTCCATTTCATCTGGTTTCCTTTTCTGTTCCACTTTTCTGGCAGCCTTAGATAATGCATAACTGGGATGAATGAAAAAAAGAAAAAAGGGAAAGTGTCTCCAACCATTGGGGCCAAAAGGAAATAATGTTGAAGCTTTTACAAAGCGTGTGATTGAGAGGAACCGGGTTTTGTTCACGGAATTCCCAAAAGCAGCACTACAGAGTCAGCTTTAAAGTGAAAACAGATAATTTTAGGACAAAGACTAGCAAGTGCAATTACCCCAGTGGGTGGATAACAGAGGGGACCTGGTAATTCCTTGAAGATGGCAGAGACTGAGGGCTCTAAAGTGAACTCATGGATGTTGCTTCAAGCATTGGGTAGATCAGCAAATTAAGAGAGGCTAAGAACGACCGAGAGGCCTCTCAGAACCCATGCTGAGAGCAGACTTGAGCATGTGGTGGAGGACTCCAACGGGAACCAAGCTTCCTCACATGCATTTCCAGGTCCCCCACCAACAGGGGCTCTGGCAGCCTCAGCAGAAACTAGGAGTGAGTACCTGAGCAAATGACCCCGGCGTCCTCATGGTGGCCACAGTTGTGGATGAAGAAGCCCCGGTGGTGGCATCTCCCCAGGTTGGTCTCACTGCCTGTGCACTGCACATCGTCCAGGAAGATGGGGCCGGAGCTGTCACCAAACAGGCTGCTCCCCGGGGCCACCAGGGCCATCCCGCAGCCCAGCTGCCGGCACACCACCTGGGCGGCGGGCAGGCCCCAGAGGTCGTCGCACACGGTCCCCCAGGTGCCGTTGTGAAGGATCTCCACGCGGCCCTCACACCTGCTCTTCCCGCCAACCAGCCTCACCACGGGCAGATCTGTGGGAGCCAAGAGCCAAGTGGGCTTGAGAAGGTTCCCTCGATCCTCAGACGAGACAGCGTTTCCACTTAGAGAACTCTAGCGTGGTCTGCAGTGTGCCACTCAGGCAGCATATGTCCACAGGAGACTATGTATGCCGAGGAAGTGGAAGGACTGCTTTCTGTGTCTGAAATTTAGCACAAACTCTACAATGATTTTCCTCACGGGGCAGTTTCTTTCTGGGGACACAGGCCACATGTTGGCTTCATAGAGGACAACACGGAAAAAGAACCTTCTGCTTTCATCCTCTTTTGGGTGTCATTTCTCATATCGTTTCTCTAAAAATTCCAAACAATTCGGCTGAATGCTTGGAGTTCAGACTTCATATTTCTAACCTATGTCTCTCAGAGAATATTATAAAATTCTCAGAACAAAATTAATTTAAGTTTCCTTGAGTTAAAAGTTTTAAAGTATTGATTGGGGAGGAGGGAGGTGGTTGGGGTTGAAAAGCAAGCAGAGGAAGAGATGGTGTCGCTGCCGCAAGAGCGGAAGGAACTGGCCAAGCGAAAGCGACCCCTGACCCCAAAGCTGATGAAGTCGCTTCTCAGATTCGGAGCCCCAGAGACGGGGGCCGGTTCGTGGCGTCCTCTCTGAGAAGGGCCCACAAGAGCACTCTGTGGTTCAGGCCTTAATAAAAGGCCTTGCAATGACGCTACTGAGGGTGGCTGGGTGCCCTGGCTCTCCCTGAAAAGGTCCCTACCCGGGGAGAATCCACCACATTACCCACTTGACTCTAATGGTCATGACTTTCAGTCCTTACAGCACTAGGACCATGCAAACAACGCTGGCTACCCTTCTGTTGGCTACAATTGGCAGGGCTCCTGCCTAAGAAAAACAGTTAGAAAACACAGGAATGGAAAAAGTACCTATTGGATGGAGAACACGCGGCTGTTTCCCAGGAGTTGAAGAAACTATCCATATAAGAAAGAAAAATAGTCATCATAAGTACATTCCAAACAAGCACGATGAAATTTCATTCTCTTCTCAAAAACCATCTAAATCATATGCGTGAGTTTGCCTTTAAACAATCCCATCCAATCTCTAATCAAATAGTTACCATTTAAAATGTGATGGCAGCTTATAAATGCGTACAAATTATTCTGATCAAGAATAAGAAAGCGAAAGAAAAAAAAAATGGATGTTGGGATTGTGAAGACATGGCCCCACAGGCCCGGGGCACCTTGTCAGAACCACAGAGTTCAGCTGCAGCATCCTGGGCCCCAGGTGGGCTGCAGGCGGAAGAGTAGCTCCTGCCACAAGGCCCACCTGCCCCCAGACCCTCCTGCCCTCTCTGGCCTACTACGGCCTCTTTTGCGTGAGCCATCGCCTCAGGTCAAGAACTGGTGCCTCAGAGTCCTGCTGAAATGCACATCTCATGTGCAGAAGGGATGACACATCAACCTGTTCACACAACACCCAGAACAGCCTTTCCCCTGGGTGCAGAGCAGGGCCTCATGGGAATGGCAAACAGCTCTGGGAGGGTGGAAAGGTCTGAGCGCAGAACATTGTCAAGGAAAGTTAAGGCTGGTAAGGGAGACCCAGTGTGGGGACCCCTGCACTAGAGGGCTAGTCCCCACTCAGCAGATGAAGTGGATGTGAACTCACAGAGACCCAGATGTCCAGCGGCTGCAGACTCTACAGAGATGAAGGACACATGAAAGTACTTCAATAATAGAAGCCAGGGTGGTGGGGTGGCTCAAAGATCACTGTCTCAGTTTAAGTGGGACTCAACAACCCTGGTAAAGCACTGTTCTTAAGCATCTAGGGCTGTCGCCTCGGGGTTTTTACAGCCTGGTGGGGATTGTATCACCTGGATAAAAACTCTGAGGTAGTGATTCTGACAGAATTTAGTAACTTAGTTTAGTAACTTAGTAACTAAAATACTACCACCACCAACAAAATAGTTCACATTTTTGTGTGTTTATGGTGTGTTATATACTTGACTAAGTGTTCTATGTGGAATGTCTCATTTAATTCTCCCAGGAACTTCATGAGATAAGCACCATTATTTTCTTTCCTTTACAACTGATGAAACTTGTAGACACTCACGTTGAATGGTGTCCCCCCCATATATTAAACAGCCGGCATATTTTTCAGAGTTAGAACAGAAATCTGCTGTTCTAGAAATGGGGGAAGGTTTAAGGCATGGAGGCATTCCAGACTCTCTCTGCAAATGCCAGACTTGGCCTGAGTAGCTCCATGACTGGCCCAGAAGACACCTGAGCTCACTGAGCAGATGACACCAACATCTTCCTGGTGCCCCCAGTTGTGGGTGACCCAGCTGCCGTGAGGGCACTGTCCCAGGAGGACTGGCTTCCGGTGCAGTTGACATCGTGCAGGAGGATGCTGCCTGACCCAGGGCTGAAGCTACCACAGCCAGGCCACAGCCAAACTGCCAGCAGACCACTTGGGCATCTTCTGTGGCCCAGTTGTCATCACACGCTGTGTCCCAGGTGTCGGCGTGGTAAACTTCCACTCGGCCAGCGCACCTGCTTGACCCATTCACCAGCCGCAGGCCCAGACCTCGGTGGACATTCCAAACAATGACCTCCATCAAGACTCATCCAGAAAGGCCACCAGAAGTGACAGTATTTCCTGGAAATTGTGCACTGATAATGGCTAATAACAAATCTACTCCCTCCTTCATTTCATTTTGTGTCTTTCATTTCACTTATTTTTGCCTTGGGTATTATTCAGGGTGTCTTATGAGGGTACCATTGGTTAAGGCACCATTTTGTTCCTTAGGCAGCTGGCCCAGAGACCCGCATCATTGCATCGCTGCCCCTTCTCTTCACTGTGTGTCATGAAGCCTTGGTTTCTGGCACTCATGGGGTTTGGTGAATTTTCACGAGAAGCTATCATGCACATACTAATTGGGGTGTGTATGTGCGTGTGTGTGTGTATGTAGGATTCTCGGTGTGCCCTTGCACACCTTGCTCAAGTGACAACAACCATAGCTCCTGTCTACGTTGTTCCCAGAATCAAGTGCAACCACAAATGTGAAGATGCTCCAGGGAGTGTAAAGGGTGGTCATTATGGCTGACTCCCATGTTCACAGGGCAGTGTTACAAAAGGGAGCAGAGGCTGGATATGCTCTGAACACAGCCAAGGTGAGCTCATGGTGGGAATGGGTGGAGATCTGGGCTCAGCAGGGTCCCCTCAGCCTTCCTAGGAGCCAGCTTCCAAACCAGTCCCCAAAGCCATTCTTGCATCTCACAGCTTCTTCTCTCTCACTCTCCAGTCACAGATGTTCTGGGTGAACCTGGACATCATCAGCCCTTCCTCCAGAAGCAGCCATTGGTTCAGCCAGCCTGAGACAGCAGAGGACTGTGTTTTCGCCAGGGACACTTTCTCCCACAGTGATGCTGGAAGTTTCCTGAGCTAAAACTCTACGAAGGGAAGTTAAGTGAAGAGAAAAGAAAAGATTACCTGTTGATGTGGGCACCTTTGCTGGCTTTGGAAAAGATGCTAAGGACAGATAGAAAAATGAAAGCAGAAAATTATACAACATCTTAATTGTCCAACACGTTTACCTCTGAGTTAACTGTCGGTGGCTCTCTGCCTCGTGTCTACGGTTTCTGATTTTAAATAGATTCCCTTCCCCATCTTTTTTCTGTGGAGATTACTCCTTCCATCACCCAACTGGTGTGCACACAGGGAACACAGGCCAGCTGATACAGGCTCAAGAAAATCAAAGCATGGTGGTTGATAGATTTCTTTTTAACAGATACGTTTTAAAGTCAAGAAAGCACTCTTTGGGGATCACTGCTGCTCACTATAACCTACCCTCGTGCTTCCTTTGAAGCTTTGGGATCATTTTTTCCCCCCAATTCCTCTCTGCATGTTGTATTTCACTCTTAAAGACACTGCCACGGAAAAGCAGCTGACCTAATTTGTAATGTGACAACTATCGGGCCATTCATGATTCAGGGAAAGACTAACAAAGGGTGCCTTCAGCTCTTTCATTCTTTACAGTTCTGTGAGGTAGAAAGCAGCACACAGAGATTAATCCCTACAGTGCTTGGAAGAGGTGGAGCGAGAAGATGATGGCTGCCATCTCAATAGAGTGCCCCCTACTGCCCCACCTGCTCTACACAGAGAGAGCCACTGAATCCCACCAAGGCCTTAGGAGACAAATGCTGTAATCCCCGTCCTCATCCTTATCCAGAGGAGGAAACCAAGGCATGAAGTGGTTCAGAGATTTGCTCAAGGCCCCACAGCTGGTAAATGATGAAGTCAGGACTACAAATCCAGGGCATTTGACCCCTAAACCACTATCCTCCCACCCAGGGTGACTTTGCCAAGGCAAGTTACAGTTAATCAATTAAGAACAGTTGAAATACCTGAAGTTGGGTGAGTCACAGATGCTGATGGTGTTGAGTAAGGCCAGGAGGCTATGAGAAACAGAAACCAAAAGGTGAGGGTACGTCATGTCCCTTCATTCTTCTCAAACCCAAGGGGTCCACTTGCTTATTTGAAACAGAAAGGTACATGTCTTGTTTTGAGGAGAAAATACACCTTTTCTGGGCATCTGAGAATGACCCTGAGTTACCATGGTTACAACCTCCTGATGTCCTGGGTCTCTGGGTTCATTTCTGTCCTGCTGCCGGAAAGTGCAATGTCCTTTTGTGTTTTTTTGGCAAACTGTCCACATTGATGGTCCCCTTGTGTGGAGAACCTATCTTGCCAGTTGGCTTGGTTTTGTAATTCTTCCTGGGTGTGTGGGTGTTGCCTCCAAGAGTGAATGTCAGGTTTCAATGGGCGGAACCATGTTTGTTTCAAGGACATACACTGGCAACTTCATCACTGGGAGGAGCAGAAGGGCCGGGATGAAAGAGGACTGCTGCCTTGTGACCTTTCCTGTCACCTCTGACCCACCCCCACCACAGCTCTTCCCAGGGCCCTGGGTCCAAACCTCCCTGCTCTTCAGGCCCCCTCCCATCCTCTGACGTCACACTCGGCATGTGGCTTCAGCTCCTACTTTGCTCAGAACATTGATTCTGCCCCTTGACTTCTCTCCTCTCCTCTCAGAACCTTCCAGTACCTCCACCCCTGCCTGCCCTTTCATCCTGCCTCAGGTTGCTGCTAGGTCTAGCTGATAAACCAGTTTGCCTCTTCCCAGCCAAACCTAGAAGGATGCAGAGATAAATGAGGGCTTTGACTCCAACTATTGAATTTATTTGCATAAACGCAATGGGGATAAAACTGAGGAATACGAACCCTGGGCTAGGACCTGGGATCCCAACTCTGTGACTTTTGGGGAGGTTTCTGTGTTACCTGTGAAATGGAGGGGAGGGTGAACCAAAGAGATGGTTCCCAAAAGCATGACTCATCACTGGTGGGAGGTGAGATAATTTGCTGTGGTTCATCTTCTATTTTAAGAGTAACATATTTATTGCATTGAAATTTAAAAATTTACATTTAGTTCCATTCTGATCAAGGATATTTTCAGATATGCGTGGGCGTGAATTGATTAAACAGTTCACTATTTATTTTAAATTTTTTTTTGTGAGGAAGCTCGGCCCTGAGCTAACATCTGCCAATCCTCCTCTTTTTTTTTTTTTTTTTTTTGCTGAGGAAGACTGGCCCTGGGCTAACATCCATGCCCATCTTCCTCTACTTTATATGGGACGCTGCCACAGCATGGCTTGCCAAGAGGTGTGTCAGTGCGCGCCCGGGATCCGAACCGGCGAACCCCAGGCTGCCGTAGCAGAGTGCGCGCACTTAACTGCTTGCACCACGGGGCCGGCCCCTTATTTTAATTTTTAAACATTTTAACATTGTTTTATTGCTGGGTTTATTTTTATGTATTGTCTATTTGTGGCAAGCGATCCTGGCTCTCCATTTATGGTGGCGATATACAGTTTCCTTGTAAAATGAATTCATTTAAGTGAGAAAAGAAGAGTCGATGCAAAGGAAAGCATTAACATCATAATGTGGGTAGTAGGTGGGTGGTAGATGAGTGGTTAGTGGGTGGTCGGTGGGTATGGCAGGGATCATGCAGGGCCATCTGAAGGCTGATGCTTGGGAAACAGTGACACCAGGACTGTCCAGGACTTCCCTACTGCAGAAGACTCACAGAGCCAGAATGTCATTTCTCCCACCCCCTGCCTCAGCATCAGGCCCACCTGAGCAGATGACACTGGCATCTTCGTGGTGACCACAGTTGTGGGAGAACCAGCCACTGTGCAGGCATTGCCACAGTCTGGCTTCAGTCCCCACACATTCCATGTCATCCAGAGCAATGGGGCCCAGGCCTCGGCCAAAATGCGCCTGCCTGGGGGCCAACACTGCCCTGCCGCAGGCCAGCTGCCTGCACACCACCTGGGCATCACGCAGGTCCCAGCTGTCGTCACATATGGTCCCCCAGCTGCCATTGTACTGTAGTTCCACGCGGCCCTCGCACCGGTGGCTGCCGTTGGTCAGCCTGAGCGCCACATCTGGGAGACACAGACATGCCCATGTCACTGCTCTGGGGGTGACCCCTTTGCCACAGCCTTCGAGGAAGACCTGGGCATCTCCTCTGAGCTGACCAGCTCTCAAGTCTCCACTCCACTCTCCTATAGGGGAGGGAACCACTGTGGGTTAAGGGGGCTGCAAAGGGATTTTGGGTTTGACCTCTCGTGTCAGTGTGACTGACTTTTGGGGGGACTAGGATTGTCTACTTGACAGAGGCTGAAGGAGGCCCCCTGAAAGCCCGGTGTGAGGTGGGAAGCCCCAAGCATGTGAACACTGGCTGGTGCTGCTCCGGGTGAGGAATAGTGTTCTCTAGGCAGGTGAAAAGACACTACACGTGCATTTTGAATGAAACAGGCTCAAGAGCAGCATCAGCCAACTCTTTCCCAGCACGTGTGAGGCGCTCTACCATCAGAAGGTGTATGCGGATGTGTGGTTCCACATCCGACCACTTTCTCCAGTCAGAACTTGGGGGTAAACTAAGGAGTGGGGGAACCCCTTTCAAGTCCCTAGTGCCCAGGCATAGGGTGGGCCGTCCAACCTCGCCATCAATACCAAGCAGGACCAGGGGCTAAGATGACAAAAGGACCTACCAGTACCATTCCCATCTTGCACGAGAGACTCATAGGATGCATAAAAGCCAACACTGGTGACGATAGCATCGCTGTGGAAGACCACCGTTAAGCGATTTGAGGAGGAGGTAAATATTGGGGTTCTACCAGAACAGAATCTTCCCAGAGAAAAAGATTTGTTTTGTGGGCCATCGAAGATTTCAATGAAGTCGTACGGACAGCCATAGTAGTTTTCCATCCTGTGAAGTAAGGATATCATTCAGGCTCAGTCCATTGGGGCTTTTTCCCAGTAAGCCCCACCCAGATTAGTTCAGGAAGTGTTCTGGAAAAGCTGTCTGAAACCTACATCTTTTCACACAGGTCGGAGGAAATGACGACCCTATTGACTCAGGCAGTATGCATCCTGTTTCTAACAATCTTTTAATTTTTAAAGTTTTCATTCAATTGTATTTTCTGAATATGTATTACAAGTACAAAGAATATAATTTAAGTGGTATTGGCAGGTATTTGGTGAAAAAAAATTTTTCTCTCACCCCTAACTAGTCCCCTCTTGCTTCATTCCCCTTCCCAGAAACAGCTACAATGAATAGTTTCTTTCTGGAGGTGGTCTATGCACAAATGGCAGTGACTCTATTACTGTCCATGGTTATCTTGCAGATCATTCCATAGCAATACAACCTACATGTGTGATAACAACATATGGATGTACCAAAATCTGCTTAAATGATCCCCTCCTGATGAGCAGTTAGATGATTTCCAACCTATTGCTGCTCTAAAAGAATGCTGCCATGACTATCCTCAGTGCACATGAGCCTTTATCTGTGGATTAAATTCCTGGAACTAGAATTGCTGGGTTAAAAGATCTGTGTATTTAAAATTTGATCCATGTTACTGAATGGGCCTCCAAGGCCCTCCTCACTTTTGAAAAAAATCACTTTTGAGAATTAAATATGGAAGTTGGGTTTTTTGTTTTTTTTTTGGTGGTGTCTATAACCAAGTGAAGAAGACAGTAAATGTAGGAACTGTGTACTCACTTCACCACTTCAAATGTAAGTTTGACATGAGCCTTGATATCCACTTGTATGACCCAGGCACACACCACATTTGTGGGGTATTTTTCAGGGTACCAAGGACTGCAGAAGGAGCCGGAACTATTTGTGAGCAAACCGCCACAGTGGAAATTTTCATCTGCAAGAAACAGTGAAGAAACCCCATCAGAAGGGCACACTGACCTCCACTGGTGTTTTTGCAAGGGTCAGGAGGGGATGGAGTGAGGGCAGAAGGAAGAACTTGTTCTGGGGCTGCTTCTGCTGGTAACTGACAAAGTCGGCTTTGGAGACTCCTCTGAGTTTCCGACGCTGTTCATTGTCAGATAAAGACCGTTACATGTGCCTGTCAAGCTTAGAGGGTTATTGTGAGGGGAAAATGATAGTGACACATAAGGGCTTTGTGAACCCATGTGCACAGATAAGTCTGAGCATGGGTTTTAATGAAAATGATGCAAAGACGATGCAGCCAAAGTCTCCTTTCTCGGACAGTGTGTTATAAAACAGCGTGTATTAGAAGGTCCTTCATTGTATTATATACAAACTGTAGCTGCAATCAAGACCAAGATTACTTAAAGCATCCCATTCATGGCTGAAATACTGGATTTGGTATGGAATTTGTTAAAGGCCTCTCTGTGTTGGGGCTTCTCACATGTAAAAGGAAGAAAGAGCAGCCACCTAGTTGCTGGAAGTGCTGAAACTGAAAACAAAGCAAATATTAAACCACATGAAGGATTTAAATAAAGCTGAAGTACCTGTAGGGGGGCTGTCCTCAGGCGAGCCTGTGAAAATACACAGAGAAAAAACGATACCGTGAGCAAGGGCTTTGATCCAGAATGCTCCTTTAAAGTACTCAAAAATATTGACACTCACAGCTGTGATTTCTCTGTGCCCCAATGAACAGAGAAGACGCTGCCCCTGGGGTTTCTATTTCCTTGCTCCTCCCAGCATCTATGGCATGGTCATCACAGTAAGCAGTTAGCTCTCTATTCACAGCAGATACTGACTCAGGGAATCCCAGGGGCCCAGAGATTGCATTTCAGTGAATCTGAACTCTCCCTCCCTCCTACCTCTCTTCCCACCCTCTGCTGCCCCCAGCCCCACCATTTTGTCGACACTAGTGAGCTGCATTGCTCTTGTTAATTTACAACAGAGAATTTATGCTATTGACTGTGCCCCAATTTCAGGATTAAAGAGTAGCCAGGATTCACATACATCAGGGAACTGGCAACTGGTTGAAAAGTATGGAAGAGCCATACCTGTTGGTCCTACTTTTGGATTGCCATCAACACCTACTCAAAGATAGAAGACAGAGTGAGAGATGGATTGAGTAAGGCAGTCACATAATTAAAAAAAAAAATCAGGTACTTTTTTTAGGATCAAACACATTCTATTCTAGGCAGCTGGGATTGTGGTATCAAAAGTCACGAATGCTGGTTAAAGATTGGCAGCCTGTGGCAGCCACCGGGTGAGAGACTGCTTTTCAGTCTTGTGATGGCTAGCTGCTGGAAGTGCTAAAACTGATAATATGGTATTTATTTACTTTTGGTCAGTTACGGGACTGAAGGAGCTTTAGTAACAGAGCCGAGCTCAGTCTTTCACACAGTACCTTGGAGGCACACTTACAGAGTACGGGCCTGTGCGTGATCTTGGATATGCCTTTGTTGTCTCATCAATAAAATGAGGCTGCTAAAGTCTGTACTTTATCAGAGGTTGTGCAGATTAAATGGGAACATGAATGCACTGGTTTTAGCACAGATCCTGGCACGTGGTAAGCACTCTTTGGACACCAGTTACTATTCATATTCAGGAAAGAGTGCATTATTGCCAACACCACGGCATGCCTATCCAGGAATGGTTGTCTGATGATACAAACCCTCTACTTAATCACCACAACTTTTAAGGCGGGACTTTGAACATTTTACAGACACAACAATTTAAGAGGAAGAAAACTAACTTTTAAGCAAATTGACTTAAAAAGATGGCTTAAAGCCCAGGGCTCATTTCTGAGTAGTTGCCTGCTGGTATTTACTTCTTCCTTCCCAGAGGTTGCTGGTGGGTGAGATTCTGTCTCTGAAGTGTGCTGTGTCCCATGGAGGCTCACCTGAGCAGAGGACACTGGCGTCTTTGTGGTGCCCGCAGTTGTGGGAGAACCATCCGTTGTGCGTGCATTGCCACACCTTGGCTTCGTTCCCTGCGCACTGCACGTCATCCAGCATGATGCGGCCAGTGCCTCCATCAAAGTAGCTCTGAGCTGGGGCTGACAAGGCCTCACCACAGCCGAGTTGCTGGCACACCACCCTGGCATCCATCAGGTCCCAGCTGTCATCGCACACTGTGCCCCAGGTGCCGTTGTAGAAGACCTCCACCCTGCCCTCACATCGGTGACTGCCGTTCACCAGTCTCAGGGACACACCTGGGGGACAGGGAAACAGGCTTCTGAGCTTTGGTGCTGTCTCCACTCTCTACGACCTTCTGCAGATAGAGAATGCCCAGCACTTGGGCACATTTTCCCATATTAGGCTGTTGGACTCTGGGTATGGTGGCCCTGTGTCCTGATTTGCCTGGAATAGTCCTGCTTTATGACTATTGTAGGCCAATTAATGCCTATTAATTATTTTAGAGTCTCTTTTAAACTCTCATAAGTATCCTGATTGGAGGATAAAGTATATGGTCACCCTAAGCATAATCTACTGAGAGCTCTGGAATGTTCCCCATATCCTGCTGCAGAACCTAAGAGGTCTGTATAAGTGTTCTGGAGGGTTTTTGTATTGAATTTGGCTGGACACAGGTGGGCTGGTAGTTGTAGTTTGAGATAGTTTTGTTCCAGAAGGATTTGCCCTATTGCATTTTCCCTTCCTTTGGAGAAGAAGGAGGCTCTCATTTTGGTCCTCCATCTACACACACAGCCAAGCAAGATATGAGTTTCAGCCATCTGTTTCTTCAGCCAGGATGTTTTGGTGGAGGAAAATGACAGTGAGAGGCAGAGCAGGGTGAGGGGTGGGTTGGGGTCTGTTAGTGTCATAGTGGATGTCACTCAGGATGTCATTAATGAACATGTACAAGCGGGTCAGATTTAGAAAGTATCTCCTCTCTTAAAGGGAAAGGACACAAATTAGCTCTAACTTCTCTTCTAAGTAAGTATTAGGATACCTACCACCGTCCCTCTCATCTTGCTGAACGGCATTGTACAGAGCATAAAACCCTGTGTTGGTGATCATGGCGTCACTTCGGAACACTGCAGTCATGATGTTTGAAGAGGAGAGGAATGTGAGATCTGACCCAGCACAAAATTTGCCCATGGAGAGTGAGGCAACTTGCCGTCCATCGAACATTTCAATAAAGTCATAGGGGCACCCATAGATGTCCTCTAATCTGAGGAGGCAAAGGCAGAGTTAATCTCCCCAAGCAAATCTGCAGAAATGTCTTAAATAGAATCATCATTTGCATCGCATCTAGCCAGAAACTGCAATCATCCCTGCCACCTCCTTGCAACCACGCATTCTACTAGTGGACTTGAGCCCTTAAATATCGCTTGGACCTGCCCTCCTGTCCTTCCCTATTGGGACTGCCCAGGTCAGGCAGCCTTTGATCATCTCTCATCTGGTCTATTTCATCAACTTCTGAACTGGAATCTTGGCTTTCAGTCACTCCCACCATCTTCCTCTCAACCTCGAGTGTCTCCTGAATGTCCCCTGACTCTTTATTCAAACTCTACCACTTGTTGAGGTAGTGGCAAGTGTCCACTAGGGTCTCATTGGGTAAAACTCTCAACAAGTCCCAGAGCAGGGAGAAATGGTGACAATTGCAAAAGCTCTGAGGGCCTGTTGAGTAGGGGTCTTTCTTCCAATGACCCAAATTGGTTCAAATGAAGTGTTTTCATGATATGTTTCGTCTAACCTGGATGATCAGAGAAGCTGGCCGCGATCATCCTGCCTAATGCTGTCCTCACTCCCTTCACTCTCTATCATGTTACGATATATGCATATATTTCTTTCTTCATAGCACCTATCAACTTATCACTAACTGAAATTGTCCATTGAGTTACTGGTTTATTCGAGTACTATATGTCTCCCCATTTAGAATGTAAACTCCATGAGGGTAGAGATCTTGTCTGTCTTGTTCACCACTGTAAGCCCACTTCTAGACCAGGGCCTGCACAGAAAGCAAGTTCAATAAATATACGGTGAAGAACATAAACATTTATCTAACTCAATAAAAATGTGAGACATGCACATTTACATTTAAACAACAGAGAATAGCCTTTGATGCATGCATTTTAAGTGCTCATTGCATAATAATGGACACAATTACATTTGTGCACAAGCTACTGAATTTGAAAACCTGTTTATTGCGGAACACATCTGTTCCAATAAAGTAAGAGCCAAGTGCCTCAAAATAACCCATTTTTAAATTAAGAAAAAGTGATAACATTCGTGTGTCAGGTGACAACAGTGTGGCAGTAACAGGTGACACTGTAATCTGAGAAATCATTTCATTAGAAAACAGGACACACTTCACTTAGCAGGAATGAAATGGCATATTTTAAATACGGATATAATTTTTACAAATTGAGTGTGAAACAAATCTCCATAGAAGCTGAAATAGAAAAACTGAAGCAACTGTCAGTGCAAATCAGAGTTTCTCAGCACTATCGGCATTTGGAGCTGGGTAATCCTTTGCTGTGGGTCTATCTTGAGAATTGTAGGACAATGGCAGCATCCCTGGCCTCTACCCACTATATGACAGTGGCACCCTCCCAATTAGGATAATCAAAAATGTCTCCAGACATAGCCAAATGTCCTGTGGGGAGGTACAATCATTACCAATTGAGAATCACTGGAGCAAATAACTAACTTTATGTCCTAAAAAACAAAAAGCAAATATCAATAAATCTAGACTCAAAAACATCGAAACCTGGAAATCAGCAACTAAGTTCTGGCTCTGGGCAACACATTAAACAGCTCCCTGAATTGTGTTCTCTGAAACTATGGTAGGAAATTTATGTTGGTATAATAACCTTGAGATTGCAGAGAGTGTGGGTCATTACAGCTGCTTGGAATAACCACTTTCCAGAAGTGATAAAATGATATTCTGTACCCCAAAACATTAGAACTGTGAATTTCATAGATTTGAAATATATGGTACCAAATCTTCTCACATTGCTTTCAATAAATAAATGAGTGTGGAATGAATGAATGAATGATAAATACAATTTGCTCATAATACATAATGCTCACTGATATTAGTTTGTGTTCTCCGTTCAAAAAGAATTTTAGCCATCAGGTAAAACTAATTGAATCTGTCCCTCACTTCACTGCTAACCCATTTTACATCTGAAGGCAGCATTTAACCATTCAGATCCTTGTCTGCTGTGGCCAACAAACACAGATGGAAAGCAGTGGCAGAAATCTGGGACAGATTGTGTGATGATAACAGTAAGAAAGAATGACCCAGACATAACCCAGTATAGAAAGATTAAACCAGGGTTAAACGTTATCAGGAAAAGTAATATTTTCATTAAAAAGTTACTCATGTATGTGTATATGAATACATATGTATATATACATGCATATAAATATGCATTAAAATAGGAATGAATTCCTTTAAAAATGGGTGATTGTTGGAGAAAGAAGTAGGAAGTACAATGTGTATGATAAGAGGAATGAATGAACTGAGGCTACTTAATCTGTAGAAGAAAAATCTTAGTAGACACATGATAGACATTCTTGAAAGGAGGAGGAAACAGATTTGTTTTGTGTAGCATCAGAGGAAAGAATGAAGATCAGAAAATAAGAGTGAAGAAAAGATTTGGGTTCAGTCAAAGGAAGAAGCTGTGTCCCAAATGGAGCTGGTTGAGAGTGGAGGGGTGAGGTCTTCATGGGTGGGTCACCCCAGCTGAGGCTCCCTCAATGGCCTGGTGTCAGGGATGCTCGTGGGATATTCTCCAATTGTTTAGGAAGTTGAGATCAATGATTATAAGACTCTCCTAAGCTCAGATGACCAGACCAATTTTCATCTAAAAAGTGCAAGTTTTTGTCACACAGTGCTGTAGGCTGAATGTTTGTGTCATCTCAAAACTCACATGTTAAAACCTAAACGCCAATATGATGGTATTAGGAGATGGATTCCTTTGGGAAGTGATTAGGTTATGAGGGCAGAGCCCGAATAATGGGATTAGTGCCCTTATAAAGAGGGCTGAGAAAGCTCCCTTGTCCCTTCTGCCAAGTGTGAGGTTATAGTGAAAAGATGGCCTTAGCAACATATTTTCAAGCACCATGTCTGACCGGGCAAGAGAAACAATAGAAAAAATAAACAAATGGGACTACATCAAACTAAATCCTTCTGCACAGCAAAGGAAACCATCAACAAAATGAAAAGACAACCTAACAATTGGGAGAAGATATTGGCAAGCCATACAGCTGATAAGGGGTTAATCTCCAAAATATATACAGAACTCATGCATCTCAACAACAAAAAAACTAACAACCCAATTAAAAAATGGGCAAAACACCTGAACAGACATTTCTCCAAAGAAGATATACAGATGGCCAACAGACACATGAAAAGATGTTCAAAATCATTAACTACCAAGGAAACGCAAATCAAAACTACAATGAGATATCACCTCACACCCATCAGAATGGCTATAATTAACAAGACAGGAAACATGTGTTGGAGAGGATGTGGAGAGAAGGGAACACTCATACACTGCTGGTGGGAATGCAAACTGGTGCAGCCACTATGGAAAACAGTATGGAGATTCCTCAAAAAATTAAGAATAGAACTACCGTATGATCCAGCTATTCCACTGCTGGGTATTTATCCAAGGAACTTGAAAACACCAATGGATAAAGATACATGCACTCCTGTGTTCATTGCAGCGTTATTCACAATAGCCAAGACTTGGAGGCAACCTAAGTGCCCATCAAGGGATGAATGGATAAAGAAGATGTGGTATATATACACAATGGAATACTACTCAGCCATAAGAAACGATGAAATCCAGGCATTTGTGACAACATGGATGGACATTGACGGTATTATGCAAAGTGAAATAAGTCAGAGGGAGAAGGTCAAATACCGTGTGATTTCCCTCATTAAGTAGTAGATAATAACAACAACAAACAAGCACATAGAGACAGAGTTTGGATTGGTGGTTACCAGAGGGGAAGGGGGGAGGGAGGAGGGCGAAAGGAATAATTCAGCACATGTGTGTGGTGATGGGTTGTAATTAGAACTTGGGTGGTGAACATGATGTAATCTTTGCAGAAATAGAAGTATAATGATGTACACCTGAAATTTATACAATGTTATAAATCAGTGTTACTGCAATAAACAAAAAATTAAAAAAAAAAGACAGATCTTGAGATGGGGAGATTATCCTGGAAAGTCTCCTGAATTATCCAGGTGGGCCCAATAAAAAATAAAAAATAAAACCTAACAGCCAATATGATGGTATTAGGAGATGGATTCCTTTGGGAAGTGATTAGGTTATGAGGGCAGAGCCCGCATGATGGGATTAGTGCCCGTATAAAGAGGGCTGAGAAAGCTCCCTTGTCCCTCCTGCCGTGTGAGGTTATAGTGAAGAGATGGCCATCTATGAACCAGGAAGCAAGTCCTCACCAGATACCGAATCTGCTGGTGTATTGATCTTGGACTTTCCAGCCTCCAGAACTACGAGAAATAAACTTCTGTAGAAATAAGCTACAGTTTATGATATTTTTGTTATAGCAGCCAAACTGACTAAGACACATAGAAAGGCCACCACTTTGCGGAAAGCATGGATTCAAGTCTAATCTGGCCTTTGAAGTAGAGAAAGGCAAAGCTGCTTACTTCAGGCTTAGGATGGTCAGTTCTACGTGGAACTTCTCAGCCACGTGGATCACCCAGACACACTCCACGTCGGTGGGGTAGTTTGTTGGATACCAAGGACTGGAGAAGGAGCCCAAGAGGCTTGAAATTACTCCCCCACAGGAGTTACTTCCTTCTGTAAAAGCAGACAAGAGACCTATGGTTGGCTTCTTCAGGCATGCACTTCGCATTTTCCCTATTTTCCCCAGTGTGGAATCCAGAATTCCATGCTGGTATTAGACATAGTTGTGCTTGGCTGGCACGTGATTGTACCCCTGGGAGGGAATTAGGGAGGAGGAAAGATGTATGACTGGCAGGCAGGACTCTAAAACCGTAGGTGAGACCGGAAACGGATTGGACGTGCACATGGCGGGTGTGGGGTGTCCAGCTGATGCTTCATTAATGCTCTCCCCAACTTCCTGTCATACAAACCAGCTCAACTCACATGTAGACAGTCCATCCATTTGCGAGGGCTCCATCCCACCAATTCCTTCCCCTCACGGCTGCCAGGACAGGCAGATGTCTATTCTGCTTTTATGAATTATCAAAGTGGTTCCATCCTTTACAGGTTATACTTTCAATGAAAGAGAGTTACCTTGTGGCATAGCAGCTTGAGGAATGGCAGCTGGAAAAATCAAAACCAAAGAAAATCAGGAAAGAGCTTAGCATCATAAAATCTCTTATACTTAAGTGACTAGTCCTGTGACTAGTCCTGAGTCTTAATACCTGGTGTGGACACACTCATTTCTTTTTTCTCCCTGATCTAGGATGCAGCCTCTTCCCTTCTCTCAGTGATTCACCAAGAAATCACCAACAATGCACAGCTACGTGACTTGTTTTCTCTTATGTGCTAGGGTCCACCAACCCAAGGGCTGTCCTGAGGTTGACCAGTCACAAAGCATCAACCGCAGTAACACCACTGGGCATATGAGCATGCCACCATGCCTGTAGAAATTTATCAAGTGCTGAAATGCAGAAGGACAAAAATCGGAAAGCTGAGAACCGTGGTGGGAAAGGTAGGTTGGACAGCACTCCACTGAAGTAAGACGGGGCTCAGTGGGGAGCTCTAACATGTGTTAAGGTCCTTTCTTCCTCTTTCATGTGTCGTTTTGGCTTTGATTTCTGTGTAGCATATATTTCTGTACTCTAGGTGTCTCCTTAGTCCCCACTGCATGGCAGGCCAAGGGCTGGGCAGGTTTGGAAAGCCTGCTCCTTGGAAAGCTGGTACTTGTTTGAGTTTTACACTAAGGGTTTAGCAAGCAAGGAGTTTGAAGCAAATGGGTCAGATGCGTATGAGAATTCCTCTATACCCGTTGTCTTTCTCCTCAGGCAGCGCTGCTGCAAGGTGAAGAGCAGTCCTTCTGAGTTCTTTGCCAGAAAGAGTGTTGGATATCAGAAGAATGAATTTTTTCTAAACTAAAGTGTCTCAGAAGCATTTTTCTTTTGTTAAAATGCTTGATATACAATGTTTCCCTCAAAGAATTAAATGGCAAAGTCCTTATTTTGTGTGTTTGTCTAGGCAGGTGTATAATGTTCTATCAAGAAGAGTTTTGCTTACAGTTGGATACTATTTAGACATAAATGGTTCCATTCTCCCCCAGAATTTCTTTTATTCCATGACCCATTCTCTTTTCCAGTTAGATGTGCATTCATGCCTCAGAAAAGGGACATTATAGCAGGGAGAAAAAAGAGAAAAGCCTTCTGAGGTTTGAAGCCCCAGGCTGCAACAAGGCTTGGGCACAGAGCTCTCTGAGAACCTGAAATCCATGCCCCACCCCCACCATTCCTGGCCCCAGGCTAGGAGAGATCCCTCATTGGAGAAGAAGAGGAAAGGCCAGAGGAAATCAAAAGGAACTTCGCTGCTTCTTAGTCTGTGAGAAAGTGTTCTGCGGGTCCTGCCTCCCCTCCAGGGCTGCTGCATGATTTGTGGGTCTCAGTGCAAAATGAAAATGTGGGGCCTCAGCCAGGGATGGAGAAATCAATCTCCCACAGGCCCACCTTGCAACCCACACCAGATGGGCAGCCTACAAGGGATGGCGATCTCCACCTGGGATGACTTTGGAACCTGGATTGAAGTAGGTAAGAGGCCTCCACCAAGTGTCCTTCCAAATGCTTCATGGTGGTTCCAGCCCATGGTAGGGACAGCTGCTAGCCACCCTGCCTCATCCCAAAACACCACAAGGTGCACCCCCGACCTTGACCTTCCCCATACCCAGGCCCCCACTGAGGGCAGAGGGTGGCAGCAGTCGCTGCGCAGGGTTGGAGAAGAGGCTGGATGGGGCCCAGTGTGGCAGTGAGCAGGGAACTGGGCAGCTGAGAACTTGTCCTGGAGAGGAAGGTGGCTGCAGGAGGCAGGACCACACATGTCATGATATAGCTGGAATCTTGAGTTTGGGAGGTCACTGCCACACATCGACTTTGAGTAGGTTACCAGAAGCAGGTCTACTCTTTCTCTATTCCTGCTGTGTTGGCTAAGCCAGGAGGCCCACAGAGAAGCCCCAAATGGCTTCACTCCTCACCCTCAGTCTGCTCTTGACCCACTGCAAGAGTTTGGCATTCAATGCATCTTTGTTTTCTTGCATACTTTCACTTTCCAATCCACGTCCCCGAGACGCAAACTTTTCCACTTTCTCTCCTCTCCATATTGACCCCCTTTTCAGCCATTGTGATGGAAACTTCACCCTTCTTTTCCCTCTTGCCAATACTCACTTTGCCATCCAGAGAGGAGAGTTTTGGATGTCATTTCATTTGGGAAATGTGGCTCTTAGCTCATTGTCCAAGCCACTGGTTCTCAACCTTGGCTGCATGTTGGAATCACATGGGATGCTTTAAGTATTACTGATGACTGAATGTGACCCCAGAGATTCTGATGTGACTGGTCTGGGGTGCAGGCTGGGCATCAGGAATTTTAAAGACTGCCCAGGTGATTCTAGTGTCTAGGTCACTGTCCACCAGTGTCTAGGTCAGGACAGAGGTTAGACTTCTTATTCACTTTGCAGAGATATTAGAAATTCACAGTGACAGACCTACCTGGGGGTGCAGGAGTCACATCTGGAGCCCAGTATCCAGCATCTGCATGCATGAAAAAAAGGTAAATTTAGGAAATTTAAGTTAAAATCTATGAAGGCAAAGAAGTGGTGGTTTTCTAGTGTGGGCATTTCTCAAGCAGGCAGGCTTTGTGTCACACAAGAACAAGGACATGTTTAAATTCTGGAAAAGCACCTTCAGACCTGGGAAAGTTACAGAGAACAGGACTTGCCAACTGTGTGTTTGTCTTCAGAAAGGAGTCAGGCTCTCAGCCTCCACTGTCAACACAGCTGAAGGGACACGCATCTGTCAGGCCACTGTCCTTAGTTTCCCTGGCCCTGTTCTGTGCATGTTCTCCATCCATCACTAAGACGCTGCTGGCTGAAAGATCAGAAAGGACCTGCCGTGGGAGGAGAGGCTACCTGAGCAGATGACACCAGCATCCTCATGGTGGCCACAATTGTGGTCTGACCAGCCGGAGCTAGGGCACTGGCCAAGGTGGTTCTCACTTCCCGAACACTGAATGTTGTCCAGTAGGATGTCTCCAGAGCCTGGGCCAAAGTGGGCCTTTCCAGGAGCAGCAATGGCCCGTCCACACCCCAGCTGTCGGCACACGACCTCGGCTTCTTTCAGGTCCCACAGGTCATCACACACTGTGCCCCAGGCCCCCTGGTGGAGGACCTCCAGGTGTCCTGAGCACCGTCTGGAACCGCCCACAAGCCGCAGCTCTGGTCCGTCTTCTAAACAGAGCAAGATTTTATTTTTGAGTCGGGGAAGTTTGAAATAGGAAGGATTTCTAGCTCCCACATTTGTGGCTAAGGCAAATAAATGCAAGGGCAAAGCCTTAAGGCTGTCTTGATTCCATAATTGGTTGGGGTTAAGGGCTTAAGAGTGAGATAGAGGTGGGTTTAAATCCCAGCTCTACTGCTTCCTAGTTGTGTAAGCTGTGACAAGTTACTTTGTCTCCCTGGGCCTCAGTTTCCTCATCTGTAAAATGGGGACTCCAGCAGCATGTATCTCAGAGGGCTGTGGTGACAAGTCGATGAGAACATGAATATAAAGCACAGCACTCAGCCCCCAGCACAGCTTAGTTCCTGCAGATCTTACTGTGTGATTCTCTGTGTCACAATGCTGGGTTCCTGGGGAAATGGGTTCCCAGTGGCTTTTTTGGACATGTCTTGGATAAGTGCTTGGATAAATGTAAATTTAATCCCCTGAAGGCACCTGGGCCACAAGAGTGTCTATGACTTCATAAAGGCCAATGAGAATGGCTATTTCTGGGCTGACAGGCTGTGGCCAGCTGGAATTACCTGCTGTCTCCTGGAGATGCCCTAGGGACAGCCTTCCTTTACTGTGTCCACAGGATCTGCCACACTGGCCTTCTTTCTGTTTCTCCAACATGTCCAAATCTTTCCTCTCTCAGGGTCTTTGCATTTGCTATTCTCTGTTCCTGGAATGTCCCTTCATTGTCACTCATCCCATATCACCTCCTAAGCAAGGCAGTCCATTCCCATTCAATCCACAGTAGCACCTTGTCCACTTCAGGCACTCTTTTCTATCCCACCTGGATCTGTATTCCCAGCTCTTATCACTGTCCCCAAATTATCTTATTTACTTGTTTCTTGTCTCTTGATCCTCCCCCTCTCCCCTATGTCCACCCTACTGCAAACTCCATGAGAGAAGGGCACTGTACTTTTTGCTGTGTCTTCAGCACTTATAACTGACTCTGGCACATAGTAGGACCTCAGTAAATATTATTGGGTGAGTGAATGGTGATCTTGAGTCAATGAATGGTCTGGATTTCAAATGCTGGACCTTACTTAGCCTCCCCAGGATGAGATCTCAAACATGCCTTTGAGGATCAAATACATAAGGAATTCCCTTACTCAGACACAAACACCCCTCAGCCCCGGCCTCAAACTGCATCCAGCAACTTACTACCTGGTTTCTCGGTGACCTGAAAGAGTTACTGGGGCTTCAGTAGGGTCCCCTGAACCTCAGAGTCCCCATAATCGGCAGGTAGTGTGCTTGCTGGGTGCAAATTGGACTCTGGAATGACTGCCTACAGAGCCATGGCTGAAAGAGTCCCCAAGCCCCGCGTTTGGGTGAGTCTAGGGTCCAATGCATTCAAGGTATTAGGTAGGCCAACTGGTGGAGGGAAGTAGATTCTTCAGGAATGTTTGGCTTCTAGATTTCAGCACTCTGGACAGTTACCAGTGGAGGGTAATGATAGACGCAGCTGTGGAGAGGAGCAGTCTGCCTAGTTACGTAGAAGCTGCACATCACTGCCTATTTCAATTGCCCATGTGGCCTTCTTAGTGGGAAAATCTAGCAGCCATGCAGTGAGGCTTATGGGGCTAAGTGTGGGGGCTTTTAAAACTGAATCCCAGGCCTCTGCTAACAGGGGTGTCCCTCAAATTAGAAACTGTTCTGCCTTTTAAAGACCAAAAACCTACTTGAAGCTTCCTACCTGACTGTCTTTCACCCTGGGGAATCACATTGAACAGAGCATAAAAGCCAGTGTTGGTAATCATAGAGTCACTTCGGAACACCACTGTCATGATTTCTGAGGAGGAGAAAAACATCACAGCTACTGAGGCACAGAACTTCCCCATAGAGAGTGAGGCAATCCTGGGTCCATCGAAGATTTCAACTGAGTCGTAGGGACATCCAAGGACATCTTCTAATCTGGGGGAATCGAAGTGGAGGGTTAGCAGCAGCTTAGAACTTCCTAGATCTTCAAGCTTGGAAAGTACGACCATCATAGGATTAAGTATTTGGATTACACTTTAAATTGCGTATTAATACATAAAATATCAATTAACTTTTTTAGATAATGAAAGATGTTCTTTTATTATCAGAACTATTATTTTCTTTGTCTGAGGAATTTGTGAGGCTTATGGTTATAACTTAGTAACAGAAACTTTAAAATCATAATGGTTTTGGCCAATCACAACCTACATGGAACATTAGAAAGTGCTAATGTACACTGGAAATAAATTCTTAACAGTCAAATCACCCTGATGATCAGCATGTAATCAACATCACAGCCAGATTTTCCTACTTCTATATTTTACAAAACTTTCCATACTCAAATTCTTGGGGAGAAAAAACTCGATTTTAAAATAAAAATAATGTCACATATAGAAGAGTATTTGCACTTTAGCAGTTATTCTCAAGGGATGTGTATGAGGGGGATTTTGAAGGAATAGACAATTGATAACATAATAGACTTTGGAGCTGTGAGTTCAAGTTTCTCACTTCTTTGTGGGCTGTGTCCTTAGGGTTTTAGTAAACAAAGATAAAATGTTTCTAGGGTATTCTTTGGCATAGGCATGTCTGACTCCATGGACCAAGCAATAATTCCATGCATGCTAAAGGTGGATTTTCATAGCATTTCACAGTATTGCTGTGTTTGTAGCACGATGTGTGTCACATACAACAAGAAGAAGAGCTTTGTGCAAACTATGCAGTCTATGCTTAAGAATTATGTATTGGTGAAGAGCTAGGTCTTTGACATGAGACAGATCGAGATGAGTTAGCCCTGGGCAAGTTAGTTAACTTCTCTGGGCCTCAGTTTCCTCATCTCTAATGGGGATGACAAGGACATCTATCTTAGGGCTGTAGTGACACTGGAATATGACAAAGGACATAGTACAGAGCCTGGGCACACCACAGCACTAAAAAATGTCAGCTATTATTTTATGTCATGGAGATAAAAAAATGGCAGTGACTTTGGAAAATTTATTCTATTCATGTTGAAGACGAGGCAGTGACTCTACTGTCTCCTTCCACTTTGAGGCAACGTTTGGAAGATGCAGGGCCTAAGGCTCGACTAGTTTGCTAATGTGTGTGAATGGAAAGCCTCTCGTTATTTGTTTAAAATTTAGAGAAAGGAAAAAGAAAGTCTAAGAGGATAAATATTGTACCCAGTGTACAACAAGGGCAAAGCTGGTAAGGAGGATTTTGGTGATATTTTTAGAAAAATCAAAAGAAAAACTGTCAAAATAAGGTTAAGTCAAATACGTTAATAAGTCACTTACTGAATTTTTCAAGTTAGAAGTAACTCATTGGATAGCACTGCAAAATTAACCTAAGCTTCAACTTGGAAAGAATTTTGCATTCTTCTGGTTTCACCCCTAAGTGTTTCCCACTAAAAGAAGTATCTTTGCTATGATTTCAAAACCAATATCCTTATTTAGATAGAAACTTCTCTTAAAAAGTTGTTTTCTTACTTCAAACTTGGGATCATGAGTTCTATGCGGAATTTTTTATCCACATGGATTTCCCAAACACACTGGATGTCTGTTGGGTAATTTTTCGGATACAGCGGACTGGAAAATGAGCCGGAGAGACTAGAAATGACTCCTCCACAAGAGCTACTTCCTCCTGAAACAACAGGAAAAAGATGTCAAGATGTGTCCTCATAGCATCACTGTGTGATCCCAGTGATGATCAGAGGCCTGGTGGAGTCAGGCGGCAGTCCACCTGGGTGAGGACACACAGGGCTGTCTGAATAGATCTTTAGCCTAAACGTCTCCTGGAAAGGAGAATCCATTCAATCTAATTCTGATGCATCAAAAAGTACTAATGTGTGAGAGTTCTCTGCCCTCCCCCTCCCTCTACCATCTGATAAAGAAAATATTATATTTGTCCAATCTCTTTACTATCTCTTCCCTCTTTCTAAGTGGAGGGATTCTTGCTTGCTGGGTGAGAGACACAGGAGATCTACATGAGAGATAGGGAAGGAGAGACAGAGAGAGAGGCTGTGCGTGCCAGGGTAAGGGGTGAGTTTGAGGTTTGGGGAACAAGAGGCTCTGGAACATCTTTGGGGTCTGCTGAGCTGGAGGCAAAGGGAAAGGGGATGTTGTGGACTGTTTTGGGAGGTCATGACTGGGGCTTCCCTTTAACTACTTTTTCCTCACTTTTTCTGGGTAGATTGTGTTTCCTTTAACTCAGTATCTACTGAGACTGGAACTTACAGGTTTTGGGATCTATAAGAGTTAGACAAGTGAAATCTAATTCTTCCATTTGAGTTCTCATGTTAATACAAATAGGTATACATTTACACATACACATATATATTTAAAGCAGCATGCCACATGAAAAAGTGGAAAACTTAGAAGATTATCTTAGAGGAAAGTTGAAAACACAATATGCTTTATTGACCTTGTCCCTAAATTATGAAGTTGCTTAATTTTCTTCTTTCTTTTATCCCCTGACCAAGCTGTAATCCTCCCAGAATCCCACAGATTCCTGGTCTTTCCTGCGATGAGTGGCGGGAAGTGGTGAAGCAACCGGTCATCCCATAGCTCTATTGTTGATTACCTTTGTAGGTTACAATAACTGGGCGAAGTCAGACTGACACTGAAACTCCTGGGAGTTGGATTTCCTGAAAACTCTATGTGTGGCAGGGGATGATGGACTGGGGCCCATCGTGGGTGCCCACTACAGGACTGTACCCAGAGGAAGCAGGCTGACTATAGTCAGATGGACTGCCACATTCTCTTCAAGTCACTTGTCACTCTCCTGTCTACTCTGACCTGGGCAGATCCACATGCCCCCTTCCCAGCCTGCTCCTTTGGTTAGAAAAGTCAGTATTTACAGGCATTAGAAGCACTAATGCCATGCCCTTTGGCAAAGCTGTGATGAGCACTGAGGGGCTCCTCCAGCTGAGGTCCTGACTTCCTTGGCCTTCTCATGGAAGGGACCATGGCAGGACTGGCATGGGCAGCAGAGAAGCAGCCCTCATCCATGCTGTGCAGGTCTCTTTATGCCACATCCTGGGCACACCGCCTAGCATCTACTATGATGGTTCTCTTGGCTACCATTTGGGAGCTGCCATTTTGGTTTAAAACAAGTGACTACCTGTTATATGATCCTGAGAAACTGTAGAAAGACCTAGAAGAGAAAAAGGGAGATAATGAGGACATCCAGGGGAAAAATACTTACTCTCATCTACAAGTTAGTGAAATGTAAAGGGTTTCCTTAGAAATGTCAATGTACTTAGTGCAAACTAAGAAAAAAGTCTGAAAGTGTTCAGTAAGTATTCTCTACAGTCCTGTGGCAGATTAAAAAAGGCCACAAATTCTTGGATGTGCCTCCTGTCACGAGGTGAAGTCTAGGTCCTCTCTCGAACTTGGGTGGGCTCTGTGACTGCTTTGACTAACAGAATATGGCAGAAGTGATGCTGTGCTTTAAGAGACTGGCAGCTTCCACTTCCTCTCTCTGGGAACACTGGCTTGCTCGTGGTACCCTAAGCTACCTTGTAAGAAGTCTGACTACCCTTCTGGAGAGACCATGTGAGGAGGCCCTCAGATCACCTGGAAAGGAAGAGGGCCCTGGCTGAGCCCATCCTTCCACCTGTCCCCACCAGGGCACCAGGCATGTGAGTGCAGCTGTCCTGGGCTCTCCAGACCAGCCACTAGGTGAACACCACTGAGTGACCTTGCTCAATCCTATGTGGAGCAGAGGAATCTCCCAGCCAAGCCCTGCTCAAACTCCTGACCTGTAAAACCATGACATATAACTAAATGGTTGTTGTTTTGAACCACTACGTTTTGCAGTAGCAATAGATAACCAGAATGGCTCCTTTCTCTCAATACGGTCTTCATCATTTCCCAATCATCCATGTAATTTTCAGCTTAGCTGATTTACATAAAATGAGAAGACTACAGTTGAGCCTTCATTTGAATATCCACTGCCCTTGACCCCAACCGTGGTCCTTTAACTTTAGACAGCCCTGCCCCTCTCATTCATGACCCCAACACATAAAGCTAGCCTTCCCCCACAAATGTCCAGAACACATCAAGTTCTTCTTCAGGCAAGTGTCTGAGAGACACTTCTGCCAATGACTTGTGACCGTGTGTGTTCTCTGAGGCTGCGTGGGGACAGCTAGGTGCATTCAAGAGCAAGGTAGCCAAGACACCAACAGCTTGGATTCAAATCCACTGGCTAGCCCTGGGTACGTTACTAACTTCCTAAGTCTCAATTTGTCTCTCTGGAAAAGCACTTGCCTCAGGGGGTTAGTGTGGGGATTAAATGAGTTATCTATGCCAAGGGTTCAGAAAAGTGCCTGGCTCTTAGCATTTACAAATATTTGATGCTACTATTATTATTATTAGAAAGTTGCCTAGACTAGGAAAAAATATGGACGTACCTGGAGGTGTGGGAGGAGGCAGGTCTTCTGCGTCTGAATCATAAAGAAAGGCAATAGGTCACTCTCTTTAGTGAATCCAAAGTGTGGAGGAGGTGGGGTAACAAGGGTGTGAGTGGGGGATGAAAAGGAGAGGACCATGGTCTTTCTGGGCACATGACCCAGAGCACCAGAACTGCATCCTGGGCAACTCCACCCCTCTTCTGGCCGGGTCTTTGGTCTCAGGGGGTGGGGCACAGCCAGTGGGTCCTCTGTCCCACAGCAGCCAGGGCTGGATTACCCCTGGCTATTCTCATGCTGAATCACCTGGACTACTTGTTAAAATGCAAATTCCAGAGCCCCTTCCCAAACCTAGTTAGTCACACTTTCTGGGGGTGGGGCCCTGGATTCTGCATTGCAATGCCCCAGGTGGTGCTGGTGCACACTAACATTCGAGACCTTCTGTGTGCAACGTGGAGCTGCCATGGCAGGGCGTGTGTCAGAGCCCAGGGCTTGGTGCAGAGTAGACGCTCAAGGATTGTTTGATGAACAAGTGGAAGGATGGATGGACGAAAATTACATCTGGGCTGCATAGTTTCAAAATGTCTTCAACCACAACATGAGAAATTATTGCCTGAGAAGGGAGAGGGGAGAGGGGACCTGAGCAGATGACACCAGCATCCTCATGGTGGCCACAGTTGTGTTCCGATCAGCCTGAGTGGGTGCATTGGCCCAGGTAGTGCTCCACCCCAGAGCACTGGAGGTTGTCCAGGAAAATGTCTCCAGAGCCTGGGCCAAAGTGGGCCTTCCCAAGGGCAGATGTAGTCCTGCCGCACTCTAGTTGTCGACACACAACCTCGGCTTCGTTCAGGTCCCATAGGTCGTCGCACACAGTGCCCTAGGCCCCCTGGTGGAGGACCTCCACGCGTCCTGAGCACTGACATGAGCCACCCACCAGCCGCAGCTCTGGCCAGTCCCCTGCGGACAGACACCTTCTGACCATTGCCCTCTGGGGACACTGCACATTTCCCCTGAGCTGGCTGAGCTCCCCACCCCACACTGCTATTGGGGATGGAGAACTTGGTAAAAGAGTCAGTCAGCTAGTCAACCTCCTAGTTGAAGGTTGATAGGTCATTAGGATCGTCAAAATAACATTTAGCCTAAAACCTCCACTAACTGAGTATCTGTTTGGTCAGAGGTATGTGCTAATATGTTTTGGTTCAATGCAGAAAATCATTACAAATAATTTGCACAGTGATTTGCAATTTTGTGAAGTGCTTTTGTGTGTGTGTGTGTTTATCTTCACCTTTATAATAACTCAGGAAGGGAAGCAAAAGAGAATCGGTGTTCCAATTTTATCTATGAGGAAACTAAAAGTTGGAGAAGCAAAGTGATTCACCACAAACCTCACATCTGGTAAGTAGCAGATCTAACCTAGGTCTCCTGATTCCGAAGTTCACTGTTTTTCTTTGATATTCCATCTCACTGCCTCAGAAATGGCTCTGACGCTCAACTCACTTTGAAAAAGCCTATTAGTGATGCAGATGCGAAGTTAACCATGATCAGGACTGGCCATATAAAGAAAGGGTAGAACCACACTACAAGGCACTTGTAAGCTGCTCAGGGTTTGCTGACTCTGAAAGGCTCCAGAAAAATGAACTTTGCTCACCACAGGATGACAGAGCCAAAAGTTCCCAATAGCTTTGAATGACCCTGAAAAGTTTGGGTAGAGTCAACTGGCACCTTTGCAAACAGTTGAGCCACTTGTAGTTGGTCCAATTTCTGCCCATGAAGTAGGTACAAATGCAGACACACATGCAGGTACCAAGAGGAAAGGACACCTGGGGACGAATGGACGCAGTCCAGGGCTTACCTGGTCTTGCTGTGACCACCTTGGGTGTTGATGTCAGGATTGCTGTGGATATAAGACACCCTTAAATAAAAAAGGGGGGACTCAGGCAAGTCAAGATAGTAGCATTAGTCTCCACTAAACGCCAAAATTCTGGCTGATTCATTCTCCTATCTTCTTTATAATAAGTGACCTTCCACATCAAACTCTCTTTACATATGAGTCTTGATGTTTCTCAGGCATGCGGGATCCAGTAGACATAATATTCCCATCTTCTGCTCAGTCATTGGAATATAATACAAAGACATTTAAATTGTGCTGTTCTGTGTTAATGTGCACTCACAATCAATGTCCTTCAGGGGAAGGCAGCCATTTCTTCTGTAGGCTTCTGCTTTTTGTTGTTGTTAATTTTCCCTGAATGTAGAGAGTCTGACCAAGGGTGTTTCATTGTCTTGATAAAGACAAGGAATTAGGAAGTCAAATCAACAATTCTAAATATACAGTGACCCAATTGTTGATATGTGTAACTTGGTTCCAGTGTGAATGGGCATCATACTTGTGCCAACAGTGTGCAGACAGAATCTCTCAGCTATGGTGGATTTATACAGGAAATTAGGAAACATATATGAGAGAGATCAAACTATGACATAAAAGCACCAGGAGTGGGGACAGAGGAAGAAACATGAAGGAGGAATGCAGATGAAGTAACAACAGTAAACGTGACTCACTGATTAGATTCGGAGTCCGAGAAATTGCCTCTGCAAATACAAGGAAACCATTGTTGACAACTGTTCAATCACAATCACAGTGACTTTCCCTGGTCCACTCTGTGACCCAGAGCATCTCCTCTGTGTTTTACAGCCTGTTTCCCAAGCTTGCTCAATGAATCACCCTGCACTTGCTAAAAGTCCAGGAGACTGTTCTGAACAGCATCTTGGACAAGGTGGATGCTAGAAGAACTGTCTGTGAGCTCAGGCTCTTTTCTCTTAGTGGTAAATAGTGCAGGACCCATTACTGGCTGACCTCGGGACAATTACTGAACCTTCCAAACCTCAGTTTCATCATCTGAAAAAGGGGAAGAACCATGGGTTTGTGTGAGGATTAGAGGAAATGAAACGCGCTTGAAATGTTGCCTGGCATAAAATAGGCATTCAGTAAATGTTTGCTGTTATCTTGATCACTGTTGTTGTCATTACCCAACTTTGAGTACATGTGCTTCATCAGAAGCCCTTGGCTTAGCGTCTGCCTGCCTTCTCGCCACACACCTTGCACATCCCATCTCTGTGCCCACACTGCTCTCTCGCCTGACAGTAGGACATGGCTCCCTGTTTCTCCAGCCACAGCCAAGCCAGTTTTAAAGACAAATCTAAGGCTGTTTCCTTCCATGTTTTCCCTAATATTTGTAGCCTACATTGCTCTCTCTCTTTGCTAATGTCTTTTTCTGAGATGTTAATTTAGTATATTCTAGTATATTCTATTTGTTTGCCTTAATTTATTGTATTCTATTTGTCTTCTAATTGCTTCACATACGTTTGTCATGAACTCCCTCTAGGTTGTGTATGAGCCCCTCTTAGGCTGGGACCACACCTTCTTCTGTAGGTCCTAAAACGCCTACCTAGTACTAGACTGAGAGTAACTTTAGAAATGGCTTCCTAATGGACTGATTGCAACAAGGTGTTTACATGAAACTAAGCAGCCCATGATGCAGCTGCCAATTATGGAGCATTTATGATGGGCCACTACTGTGGTAAGGGCTTTGCTTGCATCATTTCAGATAACCCTCACAACAAACCTAGGAAGTGATGTTCTCTTATTATCTCCGTTATAAAGGGAAGGGAGTGAGGCATGGAGAGGTCAAGTCTCTTGTCCAAGGTGCTGGAGTAAGTGACAGGATCATAACTGTCCCGAGGCAGGCAGTCCAGCTCCAGAGTTCTTTCTTTAACCACCATTCTTACCTTTGGTTGCAGAATAATAATAAGCAATGAAGTTTTTTCCTCTGTTGTTGAAGCTTCGGAAGTACACGAGGGTCATTGAGCTGGAGGAGGACACGTAGGTGAGGTAGGAACCAGCGCAGGTCTTCCCCAGGGACTTTGCTGAGGATGGAGGGCCGTCCAGGATTTCAAAATATTCATTGGTGCAGTCAAGGCTGGGGAAGCAAACACCGATGGGTGCCTCTTAGTCTCCTCATCAGCAGATCTTGGAGGTATGCTGTGAGCAGACCTTTTATTTGTTTACTATAAAGAGGCCGGGGACAGATTAAAAGCCTGTGAGTTATTCAAACATAGTATGGATTCCTCTCATCCCATTTTTTCTCTCTGAGAGCCATTGCCTTAAGGGGATGGGATTTTAACTGGAAGAGGGAAGAGGAGGCTGAAGCGCTAGGTGTACCCCTGCTGAGACCCCCAGCAGCCTGAGACTGTATGGTACCTCAAAACCTAGGGCCAAGAGCACGCCAGGCAAATCAGGGCAATTGATCGAGGGTCCAGAAGAGGGCAGAGGCTGCTCAGCCTGCCAGTAGGACATGGCTCCATGTTCCAAACAACCTGTTTATAAGCTTTGGGCAGCGGACCTGCCTGGAGGGAAGTGTGCTAGCAAATCCGCTCAGCTTGCTTTCTGGGAGTTATCTGATTTTGTCAGCTGTTTTTCTTTGTTGTGAAGTTTTTTCCAGATGCCACTAGGGCTGGAATCAGAAAACTGGTTCCAGGTCTTAGCCTGATGAGCCGTCCATTCCAAGTCATAATTTGATTAAGCAAAATTCAAGAGTAACAAAGAACTTAAGTTGTTTCTGAGGGTTAATTTCCGTAAGACGTTCATCTATGAATGATGTCAACCTAACTAGTTATAGCATTAAGACCTAAAATGTTCTGATTTATTAGGTCTAGGGATCCCCGGAATCTGCATCTTTAGCCTGCAGGCTGAATACACTCTCTTTCTCTCTCTCTCACACACACACATACCTATCCAAAGGATATAAGGTGGATTTCATTTTAATTAAAAATTAATGGGGGGCCAGGCTGGTGGTGGAGCGGTTAAGTTTGCGCGCTCTGCTTCGGTGGCCTGGGGTTCGCAGGATTGGATTCTGGGCGAGGACCTTCTCACACTCATCAAGACATGCTGAGGTGGCATTCCACATAGAAGAGCTACAACTCTACAACTATGATACACAGCTATGTACTGGGGCTTTGGGGAGAAAAAAAAAGAAAAAGGCAGATTGGCAACAGATGTTAGTGCAGTGCCAATCTTCCTCAAAAAAAAAAAAAGTACTTGTGTAACTGTTAAAAAAAAATTGTTCGGGGGCTGGCCCTGTGGTACAGTGGTTAAGTGCGTGCGCTCTGGCTTTGGCGGTAGCCTGGGATTCGCAGGTTCGGATCCCAGGCGCACACCGATGCACCGCTTGTCAAGCCATGCTGTGGCGGCGTCCCATATAAAGTAGAGGAAGATGGGCACGGATGTTAGCCCAGGGCCAATCTTCTTCAGCAAAAAAGAAGAGTGGCAACAGATGTTAGCTCAAGGCTGATCTTCCTCACACACACGCAAAAAAATTAATGGAAGCACACAAAAATCAATCGTTATTTCTATATAATAGCAACAAATATGTGGAAACCAAAATTAAAACCACAGTATCATTTACAATCACTCTGAAAAAAATGAAATACCTACATATAAATCTAAGAAAACATGTACAAGATTTGTACACTGAAAATTGCAAACTGCTGAGGTAAAAAATACCAAATGCTAGCTAGGATATGGGGAAACTGATCTCTCATGTGTTGCTGATGGGAATCTAAAATGGTGGTCACTCTGAAAAATAGTTTGTCATGTTCTTAAAAAGCTAAATGTGCACTTACCATACAACCTAGCAATTGTACTCTTGGGCATTTATCCCAGAGAAATGAAAACTTACGTTCACACAAAAACCTGTATCTGAATGTTCATAGAAGCTTTACAGATAACAGCAAGACTGGAAACAACCAAAATGTCCTTCAGTGGGGGAATGGTTAAACAAACTCTAGTATCCACAAATGGAATACTTCTCAACAATGAAAGAGAACGAACTATTGATACACACAGCAGCTTGGATGGATCTCAAGGGCATTACGCTGAGTGAAAAAAGTCAATCTCAAAAGGATACATACTGTATGATTCCATTGATATTCTCGAAATGACAGAACTATAGAGATGGAGAACAGATCAGTGGTTGCAGGGGACGGGATGGGGTTGGTTTGAAGTATAAAGGGTAAATGGGTACGTCCTTTATGGTGGTGGAACAGTTCTGTATCCAAATTGTGGTGGTGGTTACATGAATCTCTACGTGGGATAAAATTGCACAGAACTACACACACACCCACACACACACACGTACATGTAGAAAATGGTGAAAACTGAATAAGGTCTGTAGTTGAGCTAACAGTATTGTACTGATGTCAACTTCCTGATTTTGAAGTTGTTCTACAGTTATCTAAGATGACACCAATGGGGGAAGCTGGGTGAAGGGTACATGGGATTCTAAGTGTTATTTTTGTAACTTCTTGTGTGTCTATAACTATTTCAAAGTAAAAACTTAAAGAAGACATAAAGGACTCTTTTAGTTATGACAATCAACCAAAGGAATACATGCTTGGAATTTTAAACTATGCAGTGTACTTAAGAAACATACTTATGACCTACTCAAGATATGGAAATGCCAGCAGTATATGGTTGGAGGCGTTGGCCTTGATTTCCCACACACAGGTTACGTTGTCATGCATTTCATTCTTTGGGGGATTCCTAATCGCTCCAGATGAGTTAGTGATAATGCTGCCACACTGAGATTTTTCTAAAAGCAGAAAGATATTTTAGAATTTCAGTTTTTTTCATTGTTCAGTTTACTAATTTTGTAATTCATACTTTTTTTCTTTTTATTTCTTTCCCCAAAAGGTTTCATTTGTCATTACTTTGTGGGTATGTCTTAGGATGTATGAGAGATGTAAACTAGTCTAAAAACTCCTGCAAATTTAGAAACTTAGGGTATGAAATTGTCTGAATTTTGAAACATCTCTCACTTCTTTTGAGAAGTCCAGCATTGACACGGGCTCATTGGGCAGAGCAGTTATCCAATATTAGCGAGAATCTTTCCCTCCAGTTACTCCCTAGTGGTGGGTTCTGTAGCTTTGATTTTTGTCAGGTCACCAGTAGTAATGAGTAAACTGCTTCATTTTCCCAATTAAGGCTGAGCCCATGTGGAGCCCCTATGTATATGAAGATGGCAGTGTTCCACCCAACATCAGTTGTAATTTATTAAAATTGTACTATTAAGAATCTACTACTGGGCCGGCCCTGTGGCTTAGCGGTTAAGTACGTGCGCTCCGCTACTGGTGGCCCGGATTCGGATCCTGGGCGCGCACCGACGCACTGCTTCTCCAGCCATGCTGAGGCCGCGTCCCACATACAGCAACTAGAAGGATGTGCAACTATGACATACAACTATCTACTGTGGCTTTGGGGAAAAAAGGAAAAAAAAAAAAAGGAAGAGGATTGGCAATGGATGTTAGCTCAGAGCTGGTCTTCCTCAGCAAAAAGAGGAGGATTAGCACGGATGTTAGCTCAGGGCTGATCTTCCTCACAAAAAAAAAAAAAAGAATCCATTACTAAGTGGCAAGAAGTTGCCCTGAGTCATCTATCCCTTCTAATACTGATATTGTTCTGTGTCCGCCTGTCCATCCACCCACCCATCTGCTTGGGATCTGCATGAGATGTTTCTCCATCTGCTTGTCTGTCTATCTATCCATCTGTTCAATATTCAGTCCACAAGTAAAGATGACACCCGTGGCAATGGCTTTCTCCATCAGATTATCTGGCTGTGTAAGAATAGGACCTATACTCGACTGGCTCTGGTCATCTAGCTGTCGCTCTTCCCTAGAAGGACCAGCCAGACTCTCCAGTCATCAATACTACTTTAGCCCTTTATTTCCAAGTGGTGCTAAGAAAAGTTCAGTGGAGCTTCTGGAAGCCCAAGATATAGGCAAGAGCAGAGGGAAAAAAATGGAAGATGAAAAAGAAAGCATGGAGAAGGAGAACAGAAATTGTTAGAGAAAGGGAAAGAAGAGGAGTAAAACATGCTCATCATGGTGGAAACCCTCTGAAATGATGCCCTTGAGTAGCACCCTGGCAACACTGCTGAGTTAATAGCCACATGCCTATCCTTCACACATAGTGTCCACGCAAGGAGACCAAGAAGGCTGGCACCACTTGTTTACTTGAACTTCCTTCTTTGACTAAATAGAAATGGAATTGGAATCATAAATTTATTGGCTTTCATTATTGGTCTCTTCACTCAGAACACAGGTTCAGAGGGGTGACCCAGACAGTGTATCAGTATTTTGCTCAATTTCCTTGAAGAGTCACTTCAGAATTTGAGCTGGAATATGACGATCAGGGCAGCCAAGGACACCAAAGTTTCACCTGCAGCCATCATCCCTGCCATGGCAGCCAAAGGGCGACCTGTCAAACACACAAAGGACACATGGATTGTCAGTGGGCACTGAGTCCACAGCCCCATATGCACACGAAAACTTGAGGAGCTTGTAACAAATATGCTATCTGGGCCCCTTCCAGAACTACTGAGTCAGTCTCTAGGGTTGAGGTCAGAGAATGCAGGGGATGTTAATGTGCAGGAGGGAAGAAACTCTGATCTAGAGTCTCCCCAGATCTATTTTGCATCGTTCTCTTAAATGAGATATTTTTAAATTTGGGGGTTTAAGAAAACTAAAGATGTGAAATTCTGGCTCCTGTAGCCAATTCCAGTGACCCAAGAGTCGGGAATTATGAGGCTTCGATTTAAGAATAGGAAGAGGCACCAATTCACTGATTCCTTTGACCTGGTGCTCCTCAGAGATGGTGAGTCAGGACCTAAGGATGCTGTGGATCCTCCTTCATGCCCCCCAACATCTCCCCTACCAGTGACACTTGGCCCAGAACCTCCCATTGGAGAGCCCCACCTAGGACCAATCCATTCTTACATGTTAGAGTTGACAACCCAGGAGGGGATACAACTGAAGCTTTGCTAGATCATGTCCAGTCAGCTTTATTCATGACTCACTCTCTGACTGACCCAGCTTAGGGCAGGGCATCAAGGGACCTGGGGGTTTTATGAAGGAGACAGGACACTGGCATGGAAAACTCCGGGTGTTGGCATTGAGAGCATGTGGGAATACCAACAGCAACGGAAGCTCTGTGGTGCCAGAGCTGCACCAGGAACCAGGCAGAGGCAAGGAGAGGGTGGAAACAGAATTGGCCCACCTTGACTTTGTCCAGGTCTGGCCCACCAGTCATCTGCCCCTGGGCAGGAAGTGCCCTTAACCACCTCTCGAATCTTGACCACCCCCTGCCCACATATCATTGCCATCCCCTCACAACCCTCGGAACTGACAAGCCAAAAGTGCTATACAGAAGTCTGAGAAATTTAGATTCTGCTTCCTGTGTGTAAAATGCACAGAGAAGTAGGAGGAAAGGTAGAAAGTGAGGCTAGACCAGATGATTTCTAAGGTGCTATCCCTCTTTCCCATTGGATGATCAGGTGATTCCACATCTCTCAGTCACTCCACCAGCTTGGAGAATAAGACACATCCAATTTCCAGCAGAACTTCCTCCCCAAGGTTTTGATAAGCCGCACATGGAAACATGGCCTTGCCTACCTGGTGGTGTGACCATCAAGTATTCAGCATCTGTAACTGTGAGGGATTAAAATATCTACTGTGAACAAATAACGTACTGGTTCATTTTCAATAGTTATTTTTACACTGGCTTTTGAAAAGCACTCTCTTGGAAAGAGGCAAAGCTGGGCTCTACCTGGGAAGGGAGCAGGTGTTTACCTGAACAGATCATGCTGGCATCCTTCTCATGCCCACAGTTGTGGGAAAACCAGCCAACATGGGAGCACTCCTCCAGGTGCTGTTCATCTCCTCTGCAGTGCACATTGTTAAGGAGGATCTTTCCAGAACCATCCCCAAAACGGGCCTCACCCAGGGCTGAAACGGCTCAGCCGCACCCCATCTGCCTGTAGATGATGTTTGCTTCTGGCAGGCCCCAGAGGTCATTACATACAGTCCCCCAGACTCTTGGTAGAAAAGTTCCACGAAGTCCACGCAGCTCCCGTGGCCACCTACCAGCACACGGGGGCCCAGCCATGTGGGGAAGAACAGGCGGTAAGGGGGTGATAGCTGCCTCCTCTGTCTGTTGATGACTGGATTACTGTCTACGCAACCTAGCTTTCCTCAATTTCCAAGACTTAGCTATCCTACCCCTCACACTGTCATGACAGATCCCATGCCATTCCCCAGATGCGTCTGCCATAAGAAGCCTATAGTGTCTTCCTCGGCCACACCCTATTTTAAGACAGCTTGCCTGTGGTAGGTTATTTACAAAAATGGCAGCAGTTGTCTTCCTGATATCCTCAATCTTTGCAATGTGACATTGCAGCTCCTCCCATCAAGTGGTTGAGCTTATTTTCCTACTCCTGATTCTGGGCTGGTGGCAGAGACTTGCTTTGGCCAACAGAATGTGGCAGAAGTAATGGTGCACCCATGTGGATCTGAGGCCTCAAGAGGTCTGATGGGCTCCTGTTCACTCCAGGAACTTGGAGACAATCACGTGAATAAGCTTAAGCTAGCCTGCTGGGTGATGAAAGACACGTAACCTTGTCACCTCTGTCACCTCAGATAACAGCTATGGAACTGCAAGACATGTGAGGGAGGCCATCCTAGGCCAGGCAGTCTTCAAATGACCTGCCAGCTAGCCACAGATGCATGAGCAAGCCCGGTAAGATCAGCCAGGACCAGCCATGCCTACCCCAGATCAGCAGAACTTCCCAGCTGACTCGTAGACTCATGAGCAATTATAAATGGTTGTTGTTTTAAGACACTTTTTTGGGGGGGTGGTTTTACATGACAATAGATAACTTATACACTTCTTTTTTATCCATACCCCTACCCAAAGCCAGGAGGGGGCATGGGGCTAATGTCGTATACCCCATGATTGGGTCTGCCTGGGCAGATAAATGGGCTGGAGTATACATCTGACTCCAAAGGAACCAATCCGTGAGCAGGATTGGGCCAAATTCTCTGCTGGCTATTTAGAACTGGGAAGAGAGCTGGAAGGTCACATGGATGCGGGGTCTGATGCGTCCACTTGGGGCAGCCATGATGAATCATGTGTGAGTGGGTAATTAGCTAGAGAAACTACTCAGGATAATGGTGCATGAGAGGAAAAAAGATGGAGAAAGAAGATCCAGAGTGTGAGAGCACGGCTCTATGGCAGCTCAATTCCTTTCTTGTTTGTACTCCTTCAACTGAGTTCTCCCCCGGGTCTGAGGGTGCAGAAAGAGCATGATGGGGCCTCTTTCATGGCACAGACCACTTTCTTCTTACATTATATTCTGTGTACAGGACTTGTCTCCCTACTAAACTGCAAACTCTCCGAGAATTGGGACTGTGTCCAAGTCATCTATGTACCCACCATACAACCTAGTTCAGTGCTCAGCACATAGTAGGTAAGCAAGATAAAAAGTTATTAAACGAATGAAGCAAAGAAAGATGTGGAGCATGAATTCAGGCAATTGAAACTCACAGAGTCAACAATGGTAATCGGCACACTCCAAAGGCCATGGCCAACGCCCAGGAGCTACAGCACCTGCCAGGCAGTCTCCCACTAGGGACGCTCTCAGACCCTGGGGCAGTGACAACGGCTCCTCTAGGTCTTCCCTGAATCTTTTGGCTGTACAGCTAGATTAAGGGAATCAGGGGTCTAATGTTGTACTCCTGACTTATCTGGCGTCAAATTGGACCTAATTCATAAAAAAACAAAATCCAACTCAAGGCTGAATATCCTGAAATATTACTCATCCCTGATCACAGCAAAAAGCCATCTTAAAGAGCCACCTCGCTCTTCACTAGCTCTGTATGGTTAATGGCCAGCCCTATGTTCTAATTCGCAAAGCTTATTAGTGTCTCCCACCCTACAGCCCATAGGGATCCTAACTACCTGATTTCTCCCCTGCCTGGGACAATCCCACTGCCCCCTCACCCTTCAGGTCCTGGCTTAGATATTATTAGATACTTAGATACTTAGATATTATTTCCTCCTGCCCTCACCCCTCGGGGCTGGATGGAGACTCTCTTCTGGAAGCCCATGGCACCCTGTGCTCCCCTATCATAGCATTCACCACACTCTGTTGTAACACGCCCATCCCCCACAGCAGTGGCCTTAGACTACATGAGGGTCTGCTTTGTTTATTGCTATGTTATCCCAAGTGACACTATATATCCTCAGTGACACATACTGATTCACTCATTCATTGTCAAATGAACAAAGTTGTTCAGGAGACATGATATAAAAAGAACCAGCCTTACCTGGAGGTGCAGAAGGAGGTGGGTATTGAGCCATTGACATCACTGATGATGGGGGGAGTAGGTTCTCACGAGCTGCTGATGGGTAAAAAGTAAGGACTGTCAACAGGGAACAGTCAGAACACTGGGAGAAGATGCACAGTTGCTTCAAGGGAGTGCCTGCCGCCTGCCAGGATTCAGTGGGAATAATGACGACACTGCATTCTAAGGCCAGTCACCTCATATCCCCAAGATCTCCATTTAGGGCAGAACATGACATTGCTGTCTGTTGACTAACAGGCACCACGTGGCCATTAGCAAAAGCAAGCTTGTGGACAATTAGCCCCAAGTGGCCTGCTGTATGAGAGGCCATCAGTTGGCCGTCATCTCTCTTTTTGCTGCCCTCTCCCCAAGTGTGTTGTGACTTCACCTGAACAAAGCGAGGAAAGTCACACAGCAGTTCTTTGGGGTGGGCAGTGGGGAGGGTGTCAACTCTGCAACAGCATGAGGAAAACTTTGAGGGAGGGAACTGTTCTATCATGCATGTGGCAGGAATCTCACAACTGTCTACAATTACCAAAATTTACCAAACTGAACCTTAAAATGGGTGAATTTTATGGTACGTAAATCAAACCTTAATAAAATATAAGATGGGTTGATGGATGAATAGAGGAATGATAGATAGATTGATACATTTATCACAGAATCTAGGTAGGAGTTCATTGTTAAATTCTTCAAACTTTGCTGTATATTTAAAATTTCTCTAGGGGGTCTGCCCGGTGGTGCAAGGGGTTAAGTGTGTGCTCTCCGCTGCGGTGGCCCGGGGTTCGCCGGTTCGGATCCCGGGCGTGCACCGACGAACTGCTTGTCGAGCCATGCTGTGGCAGCGACCCATATAAAGTAGAGGAAGATGGGTACGGATGTTAGCTCAGGGCCAGTCTTCCTCAGAAAAAAGAGGAGGATTGGCATGAGATGTTAGCTCAGGACTGATTTTCCTCAAAAAAAAAAAAATTTCTCATAATAAATGTTGGACGAAAAAGTGTCCCTCAGTTTCTACTACAAGACAAACATCGCTATTTTTCGAAGGCAACCTCCTGCTTCCCATAGTGGCAAATACTTAATTCAGCCAGCCCACGTGGCTGCTTATTCTCTCCTTGGTAGTCAAAGGCATAGAATTTTAGGGAGCATAGGCTCCAACATGCCTGCTCTAATGACATGGAGACTGAGGGCCAAGGTCATTCAGCTGGTGCGAGGCCAGCCAGAATCAGATTCCTATAGCTCAGGGCTCTTTCCATCCCCCACGCCACCTTCCTTAGGTTGGCATGTGACTGAAGGAAGGAACCACTGCTGTGTGAGTGCCTGCCAGGTGCCGGGTGACATTAGGCACTGACAAATTCACAAATTCACCATCAAATTCTCGTCCTTATTTAATTCTCTGTATTATTCTTACTTTAATGAAGAGAATTGAGATGAAATGGGATTAAGAGATGATATAACTTGGCAGAAGTCACATAACTGAGGGTAATCATATATCACGTCTGTCTCTCCTATTAGGGTACAAACCCCATGAAAGAAGAGACCAAGGGGGTTCTGATCACTGCTGTAGACCTGGCGTTTGTTGGCAGAGTTTCAGTCAATATCTGTGGAATGAATGGTGGAGGGAATGAGTGAAGCTGGGAATCAAACCAGAATCTGAGTCTAAACCTCATGATGTTTTTCACATCATGCCGAGTCCAGTAGGTGATGCGGAATGTAACACGGATCCTACCTGTAGGCAGAGCGGCTGTGGAATCAGCACCTGTCAATGTGAAGAGAGATCAGCATGTTAGCATGTCTTATGGGTGAATGTTTACTGGGAACGTCCTACATTCAGGGGGCTGTGGAAGGAGAAAGAGGCAGAGACCCTGCCCTTAAGGAGCTTGGCATTTCCTGGGGATTTGAGACACGAGACCGGGCAGCAAATGTTGAGTGTCCCAGGAAAGCTTCAGGAGTCAGTGCTTTCCGGGGCCTTAGGTGTTGAGGGGGAGCTGCTCAGGATGGGCCAGGTGCAGCCTCGCAGAGCCTTTCATTCACAGAGACATTTTTTATTTTTGTTTTCCAGCTGCCAGTGGAGAGGAGCAGGAAAACCCTGGGAATACTGTGGGGTGGAGAGTCAACCAGAGGGGCACATAGGTTTGAGAAGGTCACCAGGCCCAGACATGGAGGGTGTGAAATGCCAGCTGACAGATTTGGCCTGTCACCCAGAGGTCACAAACTCAAAAGTTTCCGAGGGCCGTGGGGGTTAGACACACAAGGGATTGGAGTGATGGGGACAGTGTGGACTAGAGAGCTGTTCTGCGGCCAAATGGGCAGCTTTTGCTCCGATCTGGCCAGTTAATGTAATAAAAGAATTTGTTGTTTTGAGCCTGAACTTCTGCTTTTTCACAAAATGTGAGAATTTGGGTTTTTATGCCAAATACTCTGATCCAGCTGAATTCAAGTTCAGCCTGAATTTTCAAACTAAACAGGCCACTTCTGAGCCTGGATCCAGCCTGTGAGCCACACTTAGCAATCTTTGCAGTCAAGAGGATGGCGCCAAGTTATCGCCTTGATGCATAACTTTGAAAGGGTGTTGGCAATACCGGTTGCCCGCCTGGATCCACTGACACACCTAGACTGCGCTGTGTGTGTGTGTGTGTGTGTGTGTGTGTGGAGGGGTGAGTAGTGAAGGGATAGGAGTACCCCTCCAAATGAGGACTGACAGCCCCTCACTTGCACAGATGACACCAGCGTCCTCCAGGTGCCCGCAGTTGTGCCCAGCCTCGCCCCTGTGCACATACTGCCCCAGGTGGCTCTCGCTGCCCACACACCGCACATCATCAAGCACGATCTTCCCGGAGCCTGCCCCAAAGTGGGCCCCTGTGGGGGCCGCCACAGCCTGGCCACACTGCAGCTGGTGGCACACGACAGTGGCCTCGGCCGGGTCCCAGAGGTCATCACACACGGTCCCCCACGTGCCCTGGACGAGAACCTCCACGTGGCCTGAGCACCTCCCTGTGCCGTTCACCAGCCTCACGGCCATCCAGGCTCCTGAGAGGCACAAAGCAGTGGGAAATTGTGAGACTGACCTTGTGTCAGGAGGTTGCCTTGGTCCTGTTATATATGGCGAATATACTGCTGATGTCATAATATTTGTGTCTTCCATGTGACATTATTATTTCAGAGTAATAATAACAATAGTAAATGCTACTACTCACATTTTGTGAGTGCCATTCCAGGTGCCATCCCGAGTACTTTACAAGCTTGATCTTATTTGACCATTACAATAACTCTCTTGTTGGTTCTACTATCTTCATTTTGCAGATAAAGAAACTGACTCTCGGAAAGGCCAAGGTAACTTTCTCAGGCTCAAGTGGCCATCTGGACTTTGCACCCAGGGAGGCAGTCTGCTTCAGTGTTCTATACTGCTTTCTAAGGCCAGTGAGCTTGGTGAGATTCTCTGCCCTGACGTAACCCCTCTCCCTCCCCCTCTCAGACTGAGCCCTGTGCCTTTTGCTTTGGAGAAGTGATATGCAGAGTAAGGAGCTATTGTAGCCTGTGGGGTGCCTTGGCTTTTGTTTTCAAAGCCTGAGACCCAGAAGAGAATAGTTTGAGGGAGAGAGGGCTTACTCTAGTCTGCGCACTAAAGGGGCATTCCCTCTGGGTTGGGCAGACAGAGAGATCTATGGGTCTTGGGACACCAGAGCTGGACCTCCTACTTCCTGGAGGTGCCTCAAGAGGCTGGACAACCGCAGGGAGCAGCTGCAGCTGACTCCCAGAGAGGGAAGTCCAGAGGCCCTGGGTGCTCAACCTTACACGCGCCCCTTCATCCCACCCTGCAGAGGACCCTTGACCCGAGGGGCGTGTGGACGGGGCCCTGCTACAGCCGTGCTTTGGGGGACAGCTGAACAGAGTCTCCCTGAGGAGGTCGCCAGCGTGGCGTGACAGACTGGAGACCACAGAGCACTCTTTCCAGCACTAAAGACATTTGTTTTCTTTGCTGCCAGCATAGTTGCACTTTTAACCATAGAATGTTCTCTTAATGCCTATTATGTGCAAAGCTCCATAAGGTAGAGTCTACGCCTCAGGATTTACAGTCAGGGATAGGACGGAAAAATCACAGACATTTACACAGTCGGGCAAATACGAGGAATACCTCAGTGGGGATTCTGATAGCATTCCTGGTGACAGACACTTTGTCCACTTTGGGAGGTCAGTTCATGAAGAACTGGCTTTGAAACAAGAAAACGTTTCTGCAGGTTAACCATGAGGGAAGGGAGTTCATCCCAGGCAGAGTGAAGGGAAGGGCAAGATCACACAAGAGGAAAACCTGCGGGGACGTCAATGAAATGCAATTTGATTAAATGCGTTTATTTCCTCTCCTTCCTAAAGCATGCCAAAAGAATTAAAATGTTTTAATCCACAGGAGAAAAAGAATGGGAAGAGAAGTAAGAACTGATGGAAAATTCCAACACATCCTTTTCAGAAGTTAGAGAGCAGACAGAGGTGGGGTGAGGTGTCAGCAGAGCGTTAAACTGACGCTCTGAGGTCCCAGGCGGGAGGTGGACGCTGACAGAAGTGAGCTGACTCAGCCCAGAGAAACTTGGGGAAGGGATGTGTGTGGAGGAACAAGATGATCTACAGCCAACGTAGGAGGGGGGTGCTGGCTGAGAAGGGGATCGTGGTATTTTCTAAGATTTCTGCAAAATCTCTTGCGTTCCACAAGCTCTTCTAGAACCTTGACAGTCCCATGTTGGAAGGCGGAGTCTCTGCACCGTACCTTCGAACCTGGGCAGGCCTGTGTGACTGTCCTGACCCACGGAGTATGGCACAAGTCACGCTAAATACTTCTGAGCCCAGGAAGCGCCACACACTTGTGCTCTGTTCCCTGGGGTGCTCACTCCTGGAACCCAGCCCCCACGCTGGGAGAAAGGCCAGGCCACACGCAGATGCTGAAGTCTGAGTTTGTTTTCTCAGTTTGTTTACGTTTCTCTAGGTCAGTTCTCTGACTTGAGCAGAATGCAAATATTTGTTGATGACAATGATGGTGACAGTTATTACAAAGCTAACATTTGTCTGGCACTCACTGAGTGATTTGCTCTTTCAACTCCTTTATCCCTCACCACAGCCCTGATATCTGCATCTATATATCTATATGTGCGTATATATATGTGTGGATAATAATAACAGTATATATTCGTCTATACATGTAATATTGTAGGTGAGGAAGTTAAGGCACAAAGCAGTTGAGTAACTGAGATCACACAGTTCTGGGGAGCAAGTATTAAAAATTAGGAAATCTGGGGAGTGACGTCAGCATCATGGCGGAGTGAACTTTCCCGTGAATTCTTCCCCCACAAGATACAATAAAAGTAACAGCCACAGACCAACAACAGAATCCCAGACAGTGAAAAGCTAGAGCGGAGGGATCCACACTGCCGCACATCTGAGAGCGGAACGTGCTGGGCCCCCGGAGGAAGTGGGGAGAGGTAAGGAGAACTCCGCTCCCTCCCCATCAGATCAGCGATCCGGTCCGCGCGGCTCCCAGAGAGGGGGGAGGGGCGGCCCTCGGCGGGAAACTGTGGCTCTTCGGGCTCTCTCAGCCAGTGGGAAACTCCCGCACAGAGGGCTCAGAGGAGCCACAGGGCTACCATCAACATCTGAGCAACCCAGAGAGCGGATAAAGAGGGGCAAACGAGAAGCCTCCCACATCAGGGACCCAGAGGGCAAAAGAGAGAGCTCTCCCCCCCCCCCCCCCCCGCAACCCGGAGTCTGCAGCTCGACCAGATCTAGCGGTCCGAGGCAGACCTGAATAAACTGGACTGGACCCGTGGATCGCAGTGGGGAAACAAAACAAAACAAAACAAAACAAAACTGCGGATCGCAGCAGAAAAACTGGGGCAGAGCGCAGGGGGCTTAGACTACACAGCCCTTTACCACCAGACAGTGGCGGCAGGTGGAAATTGCAACCAGAGACTTCCAGGATGAGGAAAATCAAAACCAACACAGGAACCACAATGCAAAAATACATGAAATCACCAGACCAGAAACAAAATGACAAGCACCCAGAAATCAACCCCGAAGACACAGAAATCCATAAACTAAATGACAGAGATTTCAAAATAGCTATCATAAAAACACTCAACGAAATACGAGACAACACAGACAAACAATTAAATGAGATTAGGAGTTTCTTCACAAAAGAGATTGAAATCATAAAGAAAAACCTATCAGTGCTGATGGAGATGAAGAACACAATGGAGGAGATAAAGGAGAATCTGGAATCTTTAAAGAACAGAGCTGACAATATGGAGGAAAGAATTAGTACTTTAGAGGATAGGAATACAGATATACTCCAGATGGAAGAAGAGAGAGAACTAAGACTAAAAAGAAATGAAGAAAGACTCCGAGAAATATCGGACTCTATTAGAAAATGTAACATAAGAATTATAGGTATTCCTGAGGGAGAGGAGAGGGAAAGAGGAACAGAGAGCCTATTCAAGGAAATAATAGCTGAAAATTTCCCAAATCTGGGGAAGGAGCAGGAAATACCAGTAAGCGAAGCCAACAGGACGCCTATATATATTAACAGACAAAGGCCTTCACCACGACACCTAGTGGTAAGGCTAGCCAGGGTCAACGACAAAGAAACAATATTAAGGGCAGCTAGACAAAAACAAAAAATAACGTACAAAGGAACTCCCATCAGGCTCTCAGCGGATTTCTCAACAGAAACTTTTCAGGCTAGAAGAGACTGGAATGATATATTCAAAATACTAAAAGACAAAAACTTTCAGCCAAGAATACTCTATCCAGCAAAAATATCCTTCAAATATAATGGAGAAATAGTAACTCTCCCAGATAAACAAAAGCTAAGGGAGTTCCTGGTCACGAGACCGCCACTACAAGAAATACTCAAGAAGGCCCTCAGGCCTGAAAACAAGAAGAGAAAGGGAACACAAAGCTTGGAGTAAGGAGAAAAGTAGGTAGACAAAATCAGAGAAATAGTAGATCTTTACCGGAATAGGTTAGCAACCACTTAAATACTAAACTCAAAGATCAAAGGAAGAAATTCACCAAAAATAAATTTAACCTCATCACTGTAAACACACAGCCACAACACAAGATAGAATAAGGTATAACAAGAGCAACTTAGAAGGGGAAGAGGAAAGTGACTGAATTGACTTAGTATAAGGAAATAGGAGGCTATCAGATAATGGACTATCTCATACAGAAGATTTTTCGCCCAAACCTCAAGGTAACCACTAAACAAATAATCAAATTAAAACCACATATGATAAACAAAGAGAAAACTGGAAGAATCATAAGACAGAACAACCAAACTGAATTGGCAGTCCAAAACAAATGGGACAAGAAACAAAGGAAATGCAAAAGAACCAGAAAATAAGTGACAAAACAGCAACATTCAACCCTCATATTTCAATAATTACCCTAAATGTAAATGGATTGAACTCTCCAATCAAAAGATACAGAGTGGCAAGATGGATTAAAAAGCAAGACCCAACAATATGCTGCCTTCAGGAAACACATCTTAGCACTAAAGACAAGCACAGGCTCAGAGTGAAAGGATGGAAGACAATACTCCAAGCTAATGGCAAACAAAAGAAAGCAGGTGTTGCCATACTCATATCAGACAAAGTAGACTTCAAGATAAAACAGGTTAAGAAAGACAAAGAAGGGAAATATATAATGATAAAAGGGACACTCCATCAAGAAGACATATCACTTATAAATATATATGCACCCAACATAGGAGCACCAATGTACATAAAACAACTATTAACAAACCTAAAAGGAGAAATCAACAACAACACAATAATAGTAGGGGATCTTAACACCCCACTTACAGCAATGGATAGATCATCCAGACAAAAAGTTAATAAAGAAATATTAGACTTAAATGAAAAACTGGACGAGATGGACCTAGTAGACATATACAGAGCACTCCACCCAAAAACAGCTGACTACACATTCTTCTCAAGCACGCATGGAACATTCTCTAGGATAGACCATATGTTGGGAAACAAAGCAAGCCTCAATAAATTTAAGAAGATTGAAATCATAACAAGCATCTTTTCAGACCATAAGGCTATGAAACTGGAAATGAACCAGGAAAAAAAAACTGCGAAAGTGACAAAAATGTGGAGATTAAACAACATGCTACTGAACAACCAATGGATCATTGATGAAATTAAAGGAGAAATCAAAAACTATCTGGAAACAAACGAAAATGATATCATGCCATATCAAACCATATGGGACGCAGCAAAAGCGGTCCTGAGAGGGAAACTCATAGCGATACAAGCCCACCTTAACAAACAAGAAAAAGCCCTAATAGGCAACCTTAAATTACACCTAACAGAACTAGAAAAAGAAGAACAAACAAAGCCCAAAGCCAGCAGAAGGAGAGAAATAATAAAAATCAGAGCAGAAATAAATGATATTGAGACCAAAAAAACAGTAGAAAGGATTAATGAAACAAAGAGTTGGTTCTTCGAGAAGATAAACAAAATAGACAAACCCTTAGCCAGGCTAACTAAGAAAAAAAGAGAAAAGGCTCAAGTAAATAAAATTAGAAATGAAAGAGGAGAAATTACAACGGATACCATGGAAATACAGAGGATTATAAGAGAATACTATGAGAAATTATATGCCAACAAATTGGACAATCTAGAAGAAATGGATAAATTCTTAGACTTATACAACCTCCCAAAATTGAACCAAGAAGAAATGGAGAATCTGAATAGACCAATAACAAGTAAAGAGATTGAAATAGTAATCAAAAACCTCCCAAAAAATAAAAGTCCAGGACCAGATGGCTTCTCCAGTGAATTTTACCAAACATTCAAAGAAGATTTAATACCCATCCTCCTCAAACTATTCCAAAAAATAGAGGAAGATGGAACACTTCCTGAATCATTCTATGAGGCCAACATCACCCTGATACCAAAACCAGACAAAGACAATACAAAGAAAGAAAATTACAGGCCAATATCGCTGATGAACATTGATGCAAAAATCCTCAACAAAATATTGGCAAACCGAATACAACAATATATTAAAAAGATCATACACCATGATCAAGTGGGATTTATACCAGAGACGCAGGGATGGTTCAACATCCGCAAATCAATCAACGTGATACATCACATCAACAAAACAAAGAATAAAAACTACATGATCGTCTCAATAGACGCAGAGAAGGCATTTGACAAGATACAACATCCATTTATGATAAAAACTCTCAATAAAATGGGAATAGAAGGAAAGTACCTCAACATAATAAAGGCCATATATGACAAACCCACAGCTAACATCATACTCAACGGGGAAAGACTGAAAGCCATTCCTCTGAGAACAGGAACGAGGCAGGGCTGCCCACTCTCACCACTCCTGTTCAACATAGTACTGGAGGTTTTGGCCGGAGCAATTAGGCAAGAAAAAGGAATAAAAGGAATCCAAATAGGTAACGAAGAAGTGAAACTCTCACTATTTGCAGATGACATGATTGTATATATAGAAAACCCTAAAGAATCTGTTGGAAAACTGTTAGAAACAATCAACAACTACAGCAAAGTTGCAGGGTACAAAATCAATCTACAAAAATCAGTTGCATTCCTATATGCTAATAATGAACTAACAGAAAGAGAGCTCAAAAAGATAATACCATTTACAATTGCATCAAAAAGAATAAAATACCTAGGAATAAATCTTACCAAGGAGGTGAAGGACCTATACAATGAGAACTACAAGACATTATTGAGGGAAATCTACGATGACATAAAGAAATGGAAAGATATCCCATGCACGTGGATTGGAAGAATAAACATAGTTAAAATGTCTATATTACCTAAAGCAATCTACAGATTCAATGCAATCCCAATCAGAATCCCAATGACATTCTTCACAGAAATAGAAAAAAGAATACTAAAATTTATATGGGGCAACAAAAGACCCCGAATAGCTAAAGAAATCCTAAAGAAAAAGAACAAAGCAGGAGGCATCACAATTCCTGACTTCAAAACATACTACAAAGCAATAGTAATCAAAACAGCATGGTACTGGTACAAAAACAGACACACAGATCAATGGAACAGAATTGAAAGCCCAGAAATAAAACCACACATATACGGACAGCTAATTTTCGACAAAGGTGCTAAGGACATGCAATGGAGAAAGGAAAGTCTCTTCAATAAATGGTGTTGGGAAAACTGGACAGCCACATGCAAAAGAATGAAAGTGGACCATGTGCTATCGCCATTCACAAAAATTAACTCAAAATGGATCAAAGACCTGAAGGTGAGACCTGAAACTATAAAACTCATAGAAGAAAATATAGGCAACACACTATTTGACATTGGGTTTAAAGGAATCTTTTCGGATGACATGCCTACCCAGACTAGGGAAACTAAAGAAAAAATAAACAAGTGGGACTTTATCAGACTAAAGAGCTTTTATAAGACAAATGAAACCAGAATCAAGATGAACAAACAACCAACCAGCTGGGAGAGAATATTTGCAAAACATACATCTGACAAGGGGTTGATCTCCATAATATATAAAGAACTCACACAATTGAACAACAAAAAAACAAACAACCCGATCAAAAAATGGGCAGAGGAAATGAACAGACACTTCTCCAAGGAAGATATACAGATGGCCAACAGGCACATGAAAAGATGCTCAACATCACTAATCATCAGGGAAATGCAAATCAAAACAACACTAAGATACCACCTCACGCCCGTTAGAATGGCTATAATCACCAAGACAAAAAACAACAAATGTTGGAGAGGATGTGGAGAAACAGGAACCCTCATACACAGCTGGTGGGAATGCAAATTGGTGCAGCCTCTATGGAAAACGGTATGGAGATTCCTCAAAGAATTAAAAATAGAGATGCCCTATGATCCAGCCATCCCACTACTGGGAATCTATCCAACGCACCTGAAATCAACAATCCAAAGAGGCTTATGCACCCCTATGTTCATTGCAGCATTATTCACCATAGCCAAGAAGTGGAAGCAACCTAAGTGTCCCTCAACTGACGATTGGATTAAGAAAATGTGGTCTATATATACAATGGAATACTACTCAGCCATAAAAAAAGACAAAATCGTCCCATTTGCAACAACATGGATGGGCCTGGAGCGTATTATGTTAAGTGAAATAAGCCAGAAAGAGAAAGACAAACACTGTATGATCTCACTCATATGTGGAATATAAACCAACACATGGACAGAGAAAACTGGACTGTGGTTACCCGGGAAGTGGGGGTGGGGGGTGGGCACAAGGGGTGAAGGGAGTCATATATGGGGTGATGGACAACAAAAATGTACAACCCAAAATTTCACAATGTTAGAAACCATTAAAATATCAATAAAAAAAAAAATTAGGAAATCTGGTTCCATAGTCCATGCAAGAAATCTTAGTAAGATTTACAGGAGAAAGCAGAACAAGACAAAAACTGGAGAGAGATCCCAGAAGAATCAGAATAATATTTTGTGGGTATAGAACGGAGGTAGTGCGTAGAAGTTGCAAGAGGAATGCTGCATTATAGTGTAAGTTGGTGTGGACTGTGTAATTTTTAATGCATGTGCATTAACACTGTGATGAAAGGAAGGGAGGAGGGAAGGGAAGAAGGAAGGAAGGGGCCCTGTTACACCACGGCATTAACAACGTAAGAACCTGGGCCCAATTTTACAAATGAGCCTCTGCTTCAATAGTCAGGAAGACAATTTTTTTTTCACCTAAATGTGTTTAGAATTATTCATAGTAGCACATGTAGGAATCCAATAATTTAGAATTCACCTTTCCCAAATGTGTATTAGACCAAATACCAGTCTTAAGAGATGCTTCATGGGTGCTGGCCTGGTGGCGCAAGCGGTGAAGTGCGCGTGCTCCACTGTAGCCGCCCAGGGTTCGCGGGTTCGGATCCAGGGTGGGCACCGACGCACTGCTTGCTAAGCCAAGCCATTAGAAATAATGACTAACGCTCTTACTTTTCTGTTCTTATCTTTAGGAATAAGTTACATTTTATTTTGAAACATTTAAGCATGAAAATATATGCAGGATATAAAGTAGCAACTTATATTTAAAAGATTATATTATTAGACATATGAGTGTAGGCTAATCTAGAGCTAATAACTCAGCAGCTAAAGTAAAAAGAGAAATAACAAAACATCAAACAAAAAGCAATTGAGTGAAAAGAAAATGATGTCTTATTCTTATAAGAAAAATCTGCTGAGGGGCCGGCCCGTCGGCGTAGGGGTTAAGTGTTCGTGCTCCACGGCGGTGGTTTGGAACCCGGGCCCGCACCGACACACTGCTTGTCAAGCCATGCTGTGGCAGCGTCCCATATAAAGTGGAGGAAGATGAGCGCGGATGTTAGCCCAGGGCCAGTCTCCCTCAGCAAAAAGAGGAGGATTGGCGACAAATGTTAGCTCAGGGCTGATCTTCCTCACACACACAAACAAATATTCTGAGTTGGTTTTGGGAAAGGGGGTGCTGATCATTTAATGCAGGAATTTACTGAGGGGTTAATGCATTTCCATCGTATAGAATTTTTATAATAAACTTTAATTTACTAGAGATGAAGATCTGTTTCTATAGATGCAAACATGTACACTCACATTCTTTTTGGCAAAATTTTTTCTTTTGTTTTCTGTTCCTCGTTATGTGTTGAATTACTCAGATCTGCCCTTTTCCTTCACTGCCAACTGAAAGAATTCTCACAGCCCCTCACTGCTGCTGAGGAAAACCTCAGCAAAGTAAAAAGGCAGAAAACATCCTTTTCAGTGTAGATACTGAAAAACAGATACTATTTTGTATCATAAAGCTGCCTTGCAAATGTAATTTTTATTAAAGGAGAAATAATCTCAGAGATTATTTCTGTCTAGTGAAAGTAAACTTTGAAGGGTCTGTAATTCTGATGGTTGCTTTATTTAGTAATTTGTTGCCCTGGCCATAATATTTATATTGACATTCTACATTTCAGAATGTTCTAGAAACACTGGAGAGGTTTCTTTGTTAAGCCAACGGTGATTTTTTGGCATGTCCTATTTCCCTGTGTGGAAGGGGTAAGAAGCAAAACCCAATGCTCTGCTGGATTTCTTATTTAAACAAAAAGATTGAGAGTCTGTGTCTCATTGCATTAATAGTTCTCTAGCTTACAAAATAGAAGTAGAAATACAATATAATACAGCATAACACAATATAAATAATATAAGTAGTTATATTTATCTATCTAACACACAGGTTCTTTTGAGATCAAATTAGAAAATATATGTAGGTAAAACTGTGTCACAAATGTGAGTTGTTATCATAACCACAAGGAGACTATGCTCAGAGGAGACGATGAGGAGCCTGCCAGGGAGGTTCTAGGTCAAGGTCCCCTTTAGAGGCCCAAATTCTCCCAGGCGGTCTGCATCCACTCCATGGACACCCCTCCTCCCCACCATCTTTCAGGAAAAGCATGAGAATATCCTGACTGTCACCTACCGTCAACCCCGTCCCACCAGGCACTGTGTGTACTGTTCCCCAAAAGATGAACCTCTCTTCCCAACAAGGCTCCTGTGAACAACTTTTGTCCAAAAATGGCCGTGCACCATTGCCGAGAACAGGCGGACTGGCCTATTGAGCCCCACTCAAAGGAGAACATTGACTAGGATGGCTCTCGCCACAGCTGGTTGATTCTGACCCCCAAGCTATAAATAAGTCAGAATTGTCTCCCACCCTCAGATCCGAAACAGTTTTGTGGTGGGCAAAAGCGCTGTGTTCTCCCTCCTCAAACTTCCTTGTGGTGCTGGTGGTTGATCCCCATCTGTAAGTTATTCAGAACAACTCAGAGGAGCAGAACAGACTCATCAATTAGATGTGGTAGGCACGGTGCCTGGGGCCCCGAAAATGTCTTAATTTCTTTTAAAATCAGAAGAAAATGATGACTGCAATCTAGTCTGGATTCTACTCATCTTTATACTAACACCATCATAAAATATAATTATATATATGTGTATTTTGTGGAGGAAGGCGTCCCTGAAGGCAAAAGTGCCTAGGGGCTCATGAACGTCAAGAAATGGCCCAAGATGAGGCCTGAAATGGAGGAGGTGATGTGTGGCTGCTGTGTAGTGCTCTTTTAGGAGACAGCAGATTGACTAAATGGCCAGGTTAGCCCCTCTATATAGCCATAAACTTCCACCATGGAATTTATTTTAAACACCCACACACAATTAGGTTTGGCCTAGAAAAGGTGAGTTACTACTGATGTGCGTTACTGTAGAACCAGCCTTCAGGCCAAAATGGTACAACGAGTTTTCCTCTTTGTAAAGCAGTTGTACAGGCAGGTCCACCAGAGTGAAGAAGGAAGAAATGGATTTGGGCTCATTCCTGATACAGAGTCCTAGGTATATTAAAGGATAACTTTTGCCTAATGTTACAGTGGAAAATATAAAATTAAAAGTTTTGCCCATTAGGAATTTTATACTAAAAACTATAGGGCAGGTGACTCCCCAAAGCTGACTCCTCCAATTTCCTGGGTATGGTCTTAATGTACCTGGACCTTAGCAATTAGGCTTGCCAGAATGTTCTCTTCCCGGCATCCCAAAGATAGCTTTGGACATACCGTCCCCCGACTGAAAAGGCTGGTAGTCGTGTGGGTTTGGAGTCAGACAGATATGTGCCCAAATCTTGGCTTCACCATATTCTAGCTGGGTGATGCTAGGAAAATGATCTTTTCTGTGTCTCGTTTTATAAAACAGTGATGGGGAGGGGAGAATAACACTTGTCAGTTATTGTGAGCATCAACAATGTTAAATGAAGTATCAATTACGTTATAGCATCTGATTCCCTGCTTATCACATTTTGATTGTTCCATAAATGTTAGCTCATTCCCCCTTTTTCCCAAGGACTTACCTGCCAGGGGCATGGGTGTGGACTGCAGGGCCACGGGCTCTGTTGCGGCTATGGTTGCAGATAATCCATCACCTGTCATCAGGAACAAACAGACATCTCCAGTAATTAGGACATCCCTAATCTCAACTTCAGGAAGATGAGGTTTGGAAACAGACCCAGCCTGGAGGTCACAGGCAAATATGAGCGTCAGTTCCCGCCTCTGCTCCTAATGTCAGCACTCAGTGTGGCTTCGGGCCTGGGAAGGTGCCAGCCCAGTGCTTGGCACACGGTGCCCTTCCCCCGTTCCCTGTAGAACAGACCCAACTGACCTGCTGGAGTGGGAGTTGCAGGAAGTGTAGCAGGCTCTGTGGAGGGCACGGCTGCCGACAGTATTTGACCCGTGAGTGTAGAATAAAGAGAGGCCTTGTTCACTGCTAGATACAACCTCACCACACAGAGTGAACTTCTGACAACAAGCCCGGAGAGGACGGCTGGGCCCAAATCTGTCCTGTCAGGGTTTGGTCTGCTCTTCCCACCATGCTCATCCAAGACTGGAAATGAGACTCCACGGTATGACGGAAAATGCTAACACTTTGAGGATACACTCTTGGTTAGTACACTCCAGTTCTCTAAGTGCCCGCAAAACCAACTGCGGATTTTTTTCCTTTTTCTTTTAGGAACAATCCAAACGTGTTCTACCACAGGGACATGCAGTCAATTAAATGGCCGAAAGTTTTGGTTTCCATTTAGATCTTTGGTGGCTTTATCTGGGCTCTGAGTAGCCTAAGCTGTGTGAAGCTTCCACAGGGCGTTAAGGCAGCCCTGTTTTCATCTTATTAACTCATAAAAGAGCAATAAGGATTGTATTGTTTTCTTTTTTTTAAAATAGTCTTATCAAGGTATAATCGATATACAAAGAACTGCATATATTTAATGTGTATAGTTTGTTGAGTTCAGACATATGCAAACACCCATGATACCATCATCGCAATCCCGATAATACACACATCCAATACCTGCAAGAGTTTCTTTGTGTCCCCTTTTTATTTTTTGAGAATACTCAACATGAGATCTATCCTCTTAACAAATTTTGAAGTACACAATACCAAATTGTTAATTATAGGCACTATGTTGTACAGCAGATCTCTAGAATTTATTCATCTAGCATAACTGAAACTTTATACCCATTAAACAGCTCCCCATTTCCCTCCTCCCTCAGCCCCTGGCAACCACCATTCTATTCTCTCTTTCTATGAGTTTGATTATTTTTGATACCTCATATAAGTGGAATCATGCAGTATTTATCCTTTTGTGACTGGCTTATTTCACTTGGCATAATGTCCTCCGAGTTCATCCGTGATGTGGCAAATGGCCACAGTAGAGTTTCCCTCTTTTTTAAGCCTGAATAATATTCTATTGTATGTGTATACTACATGTTCTTTATCCAGTTATCTGTCTATGGACATTTGGGTTGTTTCCACGTCTTGGCTATTGTGAATAGTGCTGCAGTGAACATGGGAGTGTGGATATCTCTTTGAGATCCCGATTTTAATTCTTTTGGATATATATGCAGAAGTGGGATTGCTAGGTTATATGGTAGTTCTATTTTTAACTTTTTGAGGACTCTTCATACTACTTTCCATAGTGGCTGCACCATTTTACATTCCCATCAATAGTGTACAAGGATTCTAATTTCTCCACAACCTCACCAACACTTGTCTTTGTTTTAACCTAACAGGTGTGAGAAGATATCTCCTTGTAGTTTTGATTTCCATTTCCCTGATAATTAACAATGTTGAGCATCTTTTCATGTACCTATTGGCCATTCTTATGTCTTCTTTGTAGAAATGTCTGTTCAAGTCCTTCACCCATTTTTTAATAGGGTTATTTGTCTTTTTGCTATTGAGTTGTAGGAGTTCCATAAATATTTTTGAAATTAACCCCTTTATCACATATATGGTTTGCAAATATTTTCTCCCATTCCATAGGCTGCTTTTTCATTCTGTTGATTATTTCTTCCGTGCAGAAGCTTTTCAGTTTGACGTAGTCCCACTTGTCTATTTGTTTTTGTTGCCCATGTTTCTGGTGTCACATCCAAGAAATTATTGCCAAAACCAATGTGAAGAAGACTTTCCCCTATGTTTTCTTCTAGGAATTTTATGATTTTAGGTCTTATGTTTAAGTTTTTAATCCATTTTGAGTTAATTTCTGTGTATGGTATAAGGTAGGTGTCCAATCTCATTTTTTGCATATAGATATCCAGTTTTCCTAACATTATTTGTTGAAGAGACTATTCTTTCTCCACTGTGTTTTTTTGGCACCCTTGCTGAAGATCAGTTGACCATGTACGCGTGGGTTTATTTCTGGGTTCTCTATTCTGTTCCATTGGCCTATATACCCATCTTTCTGCCAGTACCATACTGTTTTAATTTCTGTAGCTTTATAATATATTCAAAATATATCAGGAAGTATGATGCCTCCAGCTTTGCTCTTCTTTCTCAAGATCACTTTGGCTATTCCGGATCTTTTGTGGTTCCATATGAATTTTAGGATGAGTTTTTTTTCATTTCTATAAAAAACACCATTGGGGGCCAGCCCCGTGGCTTAGCGGTTAAGTGCGCGTGCTCCGCTACTGGCGGCCCGGGTTTGGATCCCGGGCGCGCACCGACGCACCACTTCTCTGGCCATGCGGAGGCCGCGTCCCACATACGGCAACTAGAAGGACGTGCAACTATGACATGCAACTATCTACTGGGGCTTTGGGGGGAAAAAATAAATAAATAAAAATTTAAAAAACACCATTGGGATTTTAATGGGAATAGCATTGAATCCTTAGATCTCTTTGGGTAATATGGACATTTTAACAACATTAAGTCTTCCCATCCATGAACACAAGATGTCTTTCCATTTCTTTGTATCTCTTTTAATTTCTTTCATCAATGTTAGTTTTCGCTTCTTTTTTTTTTAATTTTTTTTAAGTTTTTTATTTAGTGCAGTAACATTGGTTTATAACATTGTATAAATTTCAGGTGTACATCATTATACTTCTATTTCTGCATAGATTACATCATGTTCACCACCCAAATACTAATTACAACCCATCACCACACACATGTGCTGAATTATCCCTTTTGCCCTCTCCCCTCCCCTCTTCCCCTCTGGTAACCACCAATCCAATCTCTGTCCCTATGTGTTTGTTTATTGTTGTTATTATCTACTACTTAATGAAGGAAATCATACGGTATTTGACCTTCTCCCTCTGACTTATTTCACTTTGCATAATACCAGAAATGTCCATCCATGTTGTCACAAATGGCTGGATTTCATCATTTCTTATGGCTGAGTAGTATTCCATTGTGTGTATATACCACATCTTCTTTACCCATTCGTCCCTTGATGGGCACTTAGGTTGCTTCCAAGTCTTGGCTAGTGTGAATAACACTGCAATGAACACAGGGGTGCATGTATCTTTACTCATTGGTGTTTTCAAGTTCTTTGGATAAATACCCAGCAGTGGAATAGCTGGATCATACGGTAGTTCTATCCTTGATTTTTTGAGGAATCGCCATACTGTTTTCCATAGTGGCTGCACCAGTTTGCACTCCCACCAGCAGTGTATGAGAGTTCCCTTCTCTCCACATCTTCTCCAACACATGTTGTTTCCTGTCTTGTTAATTATAGCCATTCTGACGGGCGTGAGGTGATATCTCATTGTAGTTTTGATTTGCATTACCCTGATAGTTAATGATTTTGAACATCTTTTCATGTGCCTGTTGGCCATCTGTACATCTTCTTTGGAGAAATGTCTGTTCAGGTGTTTTGCCCATTTTTTAATTGGGTTGTTAGTTTTTTTGTTGTTGAGATGCATGAGTTCTTTATATATTTTGGAGATTAAGCCCTTCTCAGATGTATGGTTTGCAAATATCTTCTCCGAATTGTTAGGTTGTCTTTTCGTTGTATTGATGGTTTCCTTTGCTGTGCAGAAGCTTTTTAGTTTGATGTAGTCCCATTTGTTTATTTTTTCTATTGTTTCTCTTGCTCAGTCAGACATGGTGCTTGAAAATATGTTGCTAAGACTGATGTCGAAGAGCGTACTGCCTATGTTTTCTTCTAGAAGTTTCATAGTTTCAGGTCTTACATTCAACTCTTTAATCCATTTGGAGTTAATTTTTGTGTATGGTGTAAGGTAAGGGTCTACTTTCATTTCTTTGCATGTGGCTATCCAGTTTTCCCAACACCATTTGTTGAAGAGACTTTCTTTTCTCCATTGCATGTTCTTGACTCCTTTGTCAAAGATTAGCTGTCCATAGATGTGTGGGTTTATTTCTGGGCTTTCAATTCTATTCCATTGATCTGTGTGTCTGTTTTTGTGCCAGTACCATGCTGCTTTGGTTACTATAGCTTTGAAGTATTTTGAAATCAGGGAGTGTGATACCTCCAGCTTTGTTCTTTTTTCTCAGGATTCCTTTAGCTATTCGGGGTCTTTTGTTGTTCCATATAAAGTTTAGGATTCTTTGTTCTATTTCTGTGAAAAATGTTGTTGGAACTTTGATAGGGATTGCATTGAATCTATAGATTGCTTTAGGAAGTATGGACATCTTAACTATGTTAATTCTTCCAATCCAAGAGCACGGAATATCTTTCCATTTCTTTGTGTCTTCTTCAATTTCTTTCAGCAATGTTTTATGGTTTTCGGTGTACAGATCTTTCACCTCTTTGGTTAAGTTTATTCCTAGGTATTTTATTCTTTTTGTTGCAATTGTAAATGGGATGGTATTCTTAATTTCTCTTTCTGCTACTTCGTTGTTAGTGTACAGAAATGCAACTGATTTTTGTATGTTGATTTTGTATCCTGCAACTTTACCATATTTGTTTATTACTTCTAAAAGTTTTCTGGTGGATTCTTTAGGGTTTTCTATATATAAAATCATGTCATCTGCAAATAGTGACAGTTTCACTTCTTCCTTTCCAATTTGGATCCCTTTTATTTCTTTCTCTTGCCTGATTGCTCTGGCTAGGACTTCCAGTACTATGTTAAATAGCAGTGGTTAGAGTGGGCATCCTTGTCTGGTTCCTGTTCTAACGGGATAGCTTTCAGTTTTTCACCATTGAGGATGATATTAGCTGTGGGTTTGTCATATATGGCCTTTATTATGTTGAGGTACTTTCCTTCTATACCCATTTTATTCAAAATTTTTATCATAAATGGATGCTGTATTTTGTCAAATGCTTTCTCTGCATCTATTGAGATGATCATGTGATTTTTATTCTTCATTTTATTAATGTGGTGTATTACGTTGATTGATTTGCTAATGTTAAACCATCCCTGCATACCTGGAATAAATCCCACTTTATCATGGTGTATAATCTTTTTAACGTATTGTTGTATGCAATTTGCTAGTATTTTGTTGAGGATTTTTGCATCGATGTTCATCAGTGATATTGGCCTGTAGTCTTCGTCTTTTTTGAATGTTTGGTAGAATTCACCAGGGAAGCCGTCTGGTCCTGGACTTTTATTTTTGGGGAGGTTTTTGATTACTGTTTCGATCTCCTTACTGGTGATTGGTCTATTCAAATTCTCTACTTCTTCTTGATCCAGTTTTGGAAGGTTGTATGATTCTAAGAATTTATCCATTTCTTCCAGCTTGTCGATTTGGTTGGCATATAGCTTTTCATAGTATTCTCTTATAATCTTTTGTATTTCTGAGGTGTAGTTTTCACTTCTTTGGTTAAGTTTATTCGTAAGTATTTTATTCCTAAGTATTTTTTTTTGATATTATTGTAAATGTTTTTTTTTTTAATTTCCTTTTTAGATGGTTCATTGTTAGTGTAGAAAAATGCAACTGATTTTCGTGTGTTGATTTTTGTATCCTGCAACTTTACTGAATTCATCTTTTAGTTTTAACATTTTTTTTTCCTGTGAAGTGTTTTGGGTTTTCTACATCTAGGATCATGTCATCTGCGAACAGATATAATTTTACTTCTTCCTTTCTGATTTCTTTTGTTTCTTTTTCTTGCCTAATTGCTCTGGCTAGGACTTCCAGTAGAGTAATAGAAGTGGTGAGAGTGGACATCCTTGTCTTGTTCCTGATCTTAGAGGAAAAACATTCAATTTTCACCACTGAGTATGAAGTTAGTTGTGGGCTTGTTATTTATGGCCTTTATTGTGTTGAGGTACATTCTTTCTATACCTAGTTTGTTGAGCATTTTATCGTGAAAGGGTATTGAATTTTGTCAAATGCTTTTTCTGCATCTATTGAGAAGATTATGTGATTTTTTAATCTTTAAATCTGTTATTATGGTATATAACATTCATTGATTTGCATATGTTGAACCATCTTTGCATCCCAGGGAAAAATCCCACTTGGTCATTGTGTATGATCCTTGTAATGTGCTATTGTATTGTTTTCTTTTAAAAAGGATCTCAAACAATTAGAGCAAAATATTAGGATTTGATAAAACTCAGTACTGGGTACCCTAGGTACCCAGGGGTTCATTATATTATTCTCAACATTTGTCAGTGAGCTTGATATTTTTCATAATATTCTTTTATATATGTATGTAAAGCAAAACAATTGAATAGCCACTTCGTTATTGTGAATAGTCACTTGAATTCAATAGCCATTTCATTCAAGTTTAAATAATTTGGGATTAGACTATCTAGAAGTGGTTAAAGCATCAAATTGGTTGCTTAAAATGAGTTGGAATAGAAAAATAAACAATCACATAATTTATTTCTTTTTTTGGTTGGCTATGTGGTACATTATATGTGGTACAATGTAGAATTAATATGTCTTAATATGTCGAAAATATACCAACAGTTTTTTTCCTGGTGGTGAAGCAGCTTCAGTCAGGGTGAAGAAGTGGACACTGTCAGAGTGTGGCCACTGCCAGTGGGGATTTCACTAACCATTGTTCTATTCCAACATCCATGTTATCATGTATGTAAGGAAACAGGCTTCACTGCTCTTCTATCAAACACCTACAAAGGGAGGAACTGTTCATTTTTACATATTCTTGGTGTCCTCTTCCAACCACTTATTTGCTTGTTTCTGCATTTTTCAGATTCTTGAAATTAAAAGGATACTACATAATAATCGTACAAGTGTCTACTGATTTGTGAATCTATAAGCAGTTTTTAAAATCTGTTTTAATCACCATAAGTATCACTTGGGAAATAGATATTAATTAAATCTTAACTGATTTCATTTTAACTGACTGAACTCCTGAACCATTTGGAGACAAGCATACATTCCCAGTGTACAAGCATCATTTAGGCAAGTTCAGGAATTATTTAAGACGTCTAGGGGGCCAACCCCACGGCGTAGTGGTTAAGTTTGGCATGCTCTGCTTCAGCAGCCCGGGTTCGTGGGTTCAGATCCTGGTCATAGACCTACATGACTCATCAGCCATGCTGTGGTGGTGACCCACATATAAAGTGGAGGAAGACTGGCACAGATGTTAGCTCAGCGACAATCTTCCTCAGCAAAAAAAAGAAAGAAAAAGTCTAGGTAATGGAATGAGAAACTTGTTTCCTCTTCTGGTCTGTGCCCCCTGTGTGATGTGTTATGATGTAGAATGGCTATTAACTCTTCTATCCCTGGAGTGACTCAACCGTGCAGGACCACTGAGCTGCATGACTCCAGGGACTGCCACTCACTTATAACGTGACGACCTGCATGAAGATGCAATTCACAGTGCATCCTAGGAAGATGGTGCCTTCTGAAGTTATGCAAAGCCAAGACCCTGCTATCTTGGCTTAAGAAAGGGACATTCTAGTGAGAAAAAGCTACAAAACAAAAGAACTGAGCAAAGAATGGACCAACCTGACAGCGTGTATGATGGAGTGACAGCTTCAGGCTCTGCGGCTGGAGTGGGGCCAGGTGAATCATCAGCACCTGAGGGCCAAAAGAAACCCACACGCTAAGGTCTCTGGTGCTGTTTGTAATAGAATACTCTTTAAAATAAATCATTCAGAAATGTCTGAGGGGAAACAAAGCAGCAACTTCTCGTTAAGAAAATGGCCCCTCACCTGCACAGACGACACCAGCATCCTCCAGGTGCCCGCAGTTGTGCCTGGCCTCACCCCTGTGCACGCACTGCCCCAGGTGGCTCTCGCTACCCGCACACTGTACGTCATCCAGCACGATCTTCCCCGAGCCTGCCCCAAAGTGGGCCCCTGTCGGGGCAGCCACAGCCTGGCCACACTGCAGCTGATGGCACACCACAGTGGCCTCAGCCATGTCCCAGAGATCGTCACACACAGTCCCCCAGGTGCCCTGGACGAGAACCTCCAAGCGGCCTGAGCACCTCCCCGTGCCATTCACCAGCCTCACAGCCATCCAGGATCCTGAGAGACACAAGGAGGAGAGACATTGGGGACCCAGCTCTCTGAGGTCAGGGAGATTTCCTATATTGAGTATATTGGTAGGCAATAACTCATTTTTTCAGAAATGCTGTCTCTTGGTCACATACCTCATCATCTATAGTAAAAAAATAGCCCTTGTAGCTTTCTTTATTTTATTTAGTTTTCTCTTTCTTCTCATTGGGAGGATTTGTATTCTACAGTGCAGCCCAACAGAGCTGGGATGAATATCCCCAGGTTATTTTTAAAGGAATTGTTTGCTGGTTACCTGGTGATGTTGTTCATTTAGGGGATACGGCTTATGGAAATGTAGTTCGGCAGTTAGAGGCCAAGGGGCAGCCCCATTGATAATGACACTTCAAATGGGCAAGCCTTCAACTAATTAAAAAAAGAACGTTTGTTTCTCTGAATGGATTCCTAGCCTTGTTTGGGGCATGTAACTTAGGGATGGATCCCATTCCAGAGGCACAACTGAGTTCTCAGCATGAAGACAGGATTTCTCTAATCCAAAGCTGGGCCCTGACTCCACCTTTTATTACAACTGAACTTCAGTTTCCTCAATTGTAAAATGGAAATAACATCCTCCCTGGCTACCAGGCAATGCTGTGAAGATTACACTAGACCATATTTGGGGAAATATGCCAAGAATGGTTATATTGGGAGCTTATGTGCTAAGGAGAAAGCCTAGGGACAGTTGAGGAGATAGATTTTGCCCAAGTGAAACAGTGAAGGAAAAAATGGAAAATCCAAATTAACAGTTAACATTTTACCTTTCATATCTTTTATTATAACAAATTCTCTGTGGTAGACAGCCTAATAATATACTTAACGTTTAATATTTTCATATAATTTTCTCAAATAGTCTTGGCATGAGCAAGTAGTCTTTGCTCATACCTTCCTTCTCCAGGGCGCTCGAGGTAGCTTTGACACACGTCACCATGAAAAACACAGTGAAACCAACACTGTCCTTGTAGTCAGACAGGTCAGGGTGAATCCAGCCTCTGCAGCATATGGTTGTGTGACTCTAGTCATTTGACCAGGATCATCTGTTCATCTGTCTTCTCTGAGCCTCTGTTAATTCATTCGTGAAATGTTGGAATTGGCACCTTCCTATATGGTTATTGTGCAGTAACAATGTTGTGAAAGCACTTAATTCTGTGCACGGCACATAGTAGTTGCTCAGAAAACACTAAGCACAACACTAGCCAGGTCACGGAAGAGGCATTACCTGCTGGGGTGAGTGTGGAGTGAAGGCTGAGAGAGTCTGTTGTGGGTATGGTAGCTGACAGTCCATCTCCTGTAAACAGGTAGAAACAGGGACATCACTTGTGACCAGGAGCCTCTTATCTCCAGGTAGGAAAAGATAATGTTTGCCAGGAGAATATTCTGAAAAGTTAGACTCAGATATGACATCATGTCTTCCATTGGTTTCCCCCACAAAGTTTCAGGCAGGGAAGACCTCACTTTGCCTGGTCTTTAAGCTTAGTTATCCAGTCCCTAAGATGAGGTTTGAGAATATTCCCCAAGGTCTGTACATTAGAGCTCTCTGAATGCCCACAAGTCCATTTTGGGATCTCTCTGCTGCCATTTCTGTTCTTTCTCATTTGGGAAACAACCAACTCTGTGCAATCGTGGAGACAGTGTGTGCATATCAACGCATGGACTTTTCAGGCTCTCCCTAGGTGTTTGGCAGATTAGTCTAGACTGTGTGTTTATCTAACCAATATGAGACATATGCAGCACCTTTGAGCAGCTCTTGTTTCTCATTTTGCCTCATAAAACATCAATCCAAACGATCTTACTGCCATATCATTATGGAGTCAGTTGGCCCAAATCAGTGTTTAAAATGTCAAATAGCAATTAACCCAGCAAACTGGATTTTGAGTGTGGAGAACTGATTTGTGATTTCATTTTTCAGTTGGTGCTGATAGAGCTGGCCTCAGTCTTCAATAACAACCCAGAGGCTGCTGCTGAAGGAGATGGAGACTCAGCACAGCTCGGATGCAGGAGGAATGGCGCCCACTCTGAGTGCCTCAGCACTAGGAGCTCTGCTGCCTTCCCCATGCTTGTGCACTCTACGAGCATCAATTTGAGGGAGCTGGTCCTGCTGCCAGCATCTGACAGGTGTACAAATATTCTGGGGCATCATCTGCTTTTATAAGGCTTTTAACCTCTTTGGACCCTTTTCAAATTGATTAAATAACAATAGATTGAACTCCTGAATCAGTGGGATACAATTTGGATCTCCCAGCAATAACCACTGACATACAGGGAAAGGACCCTTCAAGAATTTCAGGTGATGGATAAGCATCCCATTTTGAAAAACGTCCTGCCCCTTTTATTCTTATCTACAGTCCTTGCACAGTAAAGAGGAACTGGGTAGCTCTGCTATCCCTATCTCTACTGCAGTATAGATTGAGACAGTGTCTTCTAGATGGTGAAAAGAACTGAAAGCAAATGCAGCAAGCAAAAATGACCTACCTGTGAGTGTGTACAGTGAGGAAGCAGCCTCCGACCCTGGGGTGGGGGCAAGTGCTGGTGGACTGTCACCACCTGAGGGTCGAAAGACATCAGCATGACTTATTATAATAAGGCTTATAATACAGGGCTTATTCAATAAATTGCTTAATGATTGGTGTGAACGCAGGCTGAAAATGCCTGAAAGGGCATGAAAGCAGCAACATTCTGGGAGGTGACAGTTCGTAACCTGTGCAGATGACGCCGGCATCCTCCAGGTGCCCACAGTTGTGCCCGGCCTCGCCCCTGTGCACACACTGCCCTAGGTGGCTCTCGCTGCCCACACACTGCACATCGTCCAGCACTATCTTCCCTTAGCCTGCCCCAAAGTGGGCCCCTGTGGGGGCTGCCACAGCCTGGCCACACTGCAGCTGGCGGCACACAATGGTGGCCTCGGCCAGGTCCCAGAGGTCATCACACACGGTCCCCCACGTGCCCTGGACGAGAACCTCCACACGGCCTGAGCACCTCCCTGTGCCATTCACCAGCCTCATGGCCATCCAGGCTCCCGGGAGACACAAGGAAGAGAGACAATTGGGGGCTGGCCCTCTCATCTCTGGAAGGTTTCCTTTATCCTTTTAAATCCTTAGGTGGTCATATCCCCATTTTACCCCAACATGCAAGATCACACAGTCCACATGCACCCACACATTAAGAACAGCCAGAATAATCTTCAACTTTAAATCCCTTCAATGAGACTTCCAAAAGATGAAGCTCTATTTCCAAAATTTCCAGAATTCCTAAGTTCTCCTAACAAGACCATTTTATCCCTATGTTATTCTCTTGCCACGGACAGGGATAGAAATATGGGATGTCAATATATCCAATGAAATAGGAAACTAGACTATCCATAGGCAGATCATAGCCAAATAGACTCCTTGTCATCCAGACTACATTAGTCTTAGAGCAACTTGGTCCCTTTGGCCCCATAAATCTTTCCTTATGACTTTACTATGTAAAAGAAACCTAGGACAGGAATTAACATTTGTTGTTTGTGAGTTAGGTGCCAGAGCCTCAGAGAGCCACTAACTTAAATGTTTCTCTCTTAATATTTACAACAATCCCATGTGGTAGGGAATGGTTTTCCATTTTACAGATGAGAAATTGAGATTCAGAAAGGTGAAGAAAATTGCTCTAAATCTATAGCTCATAAGTGGGCTATCTCCCCCTTTAACTCTGCCTGTGTTTTCCCTCCAACTTGGAGGAATGCCTCTCTCCAAGCTATCCATTAGCTCTTAATTTCTCAGGAACTGCTTCCAGCACCTGAGGGCGGAGGCGTCAAGACCTCTGGGGCTGTGGTCAGCGAAGGCTCTGAGAAGCCGTCAGCTAGAAGGAACAACACAGCCAGGTCACCACCAGTCAGTAGGGTGGAAAGAATAAAGTAGACACACTGCTAGAAGGGCTCTATGAGACCCTTCTGAAGCTTTTTGTTTCCTTTTGATTCATGGAGTAAGCCTCCATCATCACCATCAAACACGATCGTCTAGCTTTTTATTCATCTTTTATATGTTCACGGTAAACTTATCCTTGAATCCTTGGCTCAGTGGAAATAAATCTTTAAAAAGTAGAAGATGAACTTAAGAACATCATGCTTAAGGACACCTAAAGGAAATAAAAGCAGCCTCTAAAATTAATAATGCTGGGTGCCATCATTCATTAACAAATATTTATTCAGTGCAAAGAAAGTGAGACAGAGTGCCTGCATTTAAAAGGCTTATGACTCAGGCAAAAGCTAGAATAGGTGTACAAGTAACTGCAATGTGAGGTGGATTGTGAGGAGTGTCAACAGAAAAGATGTGAATAGAGAGGATATGTCTTCTTGTAGAGACCCGGGGAAGCCCCCTGGAGACATGGAGCATTCTAGCCGTGGTAGCACTTCAACGGATGAAGGAGGAAGGGGCAGCTAGTTTAAGGCAGCACAGGTACTGGGAGAAAGCAATGTTGAATTTAGATATTCAGGGAGATGAGGTAATATGAATTTTAATTTGATTAGAATATTGTGATAGCATATGTATTAATCCAAAATACCCTGATTTCACATTTTCCTTACTCATATTATGCAGAAAATTTCCTAAGAGATGGTACACGAAGAAAAGGGGATTTGGGTCAAGTGTATTTCATAAGCATAGCATCCTATGACTTCCAGGGGGCGTGTTTTACAGGGTTAATTGTATTTTAAAGGCTCCTAGGCATGCTGTAGTAAAGAAACCTGTTTAATTTGTTTAATGCAACGCTTCCTAAATTCGTAGGACCATAGAAGCTGTGTGTGTGTGCATGTGCAATGCATCCTAACATCTCATTGAACTAGTGGTTCTGGAAGCATATTCTCAGAAACATCTTTATTTAACTACCTCAAGGATCCTGGCAGGGCCTAGAGAGTCCTAGCAATGTTTGTTATTAAATTTTCATTTTTCTTTTTATTTCTAGAAATATCAAGTAACTTATAAACTTGAATAAATATATAGGATATAACGGTTTAACATAAACTCAAAAAAGTTGCTTTTTGTGTATGCATTGGTGTTTGCTCTTCCCCAGAGGTGATGAGTGCAATTGTTATTTCAGCAACTACAGTGAAAAGAAAACATCAATTAGTGATGAAAAGCACCTCAAAGAAACAAAGCTAAAGCTGAGTAAGGAGAAAGCTATCTGGCACTCCAAACCAATGTCTGGTATCTCTTTGTGAAATATAAGAAGCCAGTACTAAAGGGCTTAGTGACTCTCCAGCCTAAAGACATGATTGTTCCAATCTGGGATCTAATTCTTATTCTACCACATATTACAACTGAACATCAGTTTACTGATCTCTAAAATCAGATCTGATAATGAATATGAAAGAAGTTTATAAACTAAGAAGTGAATAAATTTAAAAAATTATCATCATATCCCCAATTCAATAAATACTTCAAAATTAACTCACTAGCCATAAAAATAAATATTGAAATAGAAAAATTTAAAAATATCTTTTACAATAGCATCACAAACCATGAAATTCTTATGGATAAGTCTGATAAATATGTGCAAAATTTGTACATGAGAAAAATGCAAAATATTGATGGGATAAATTACTGGCCTAGATAAATGAAGAGATACACTGTATTGATGGATCAGAAAACTCAATATTATTAAGATGTCAATTTTCCCTAAATTTATACATTGATTCAACACAATCCAAATTAAACATCCCAGCAGATTTTTCTTTTTTGTAGAAATTGATAGGTTGATCCTAAAATTTTATACTAAATGCAAAAAACCTAGGTTAGCCAAAAAAATTTTGGTAAAGAAGAAAAACGTACAAAGTTGGAGCACTCACACTGCCTGATTTCAAGACTTACTCTAAAGCTACAGCAATCAAGACACAGTGATGGGCATGAGACTAATACGACATCACACAGATCAGTGGAACAAGAGGGGGAATTTAGAGACAGACACATGTGTTAATGGTTGTTTTATTTTTGACCAAAGTGTCAAGGTATTTCAATGGAGTTAGGAGAGTCTTTCCAACAAATGGTGTTGGAATGATTAAATATCTAAATGAAAAAAAAATATCGTTTGAACCATACCTTAACCATATTAAAAAATCAACAGAAATGGATCATAGAGCTAAATGAAAAATCGAAAACTATGAAACTTCTAGGAGAAAATCTGTGAGATCTTTGGTTAAGTGAAGATTTCTTAGCTAAAACACAAAAGCACAATTCATTAAGGAAAAATATCTTGGTAAATTGGGCTTCATTAAAGTTAAAAAATTCTGCTCTTCAAAAAACACAGTTAAGAAAATGGAAAGATAAGTCATAGACTGAGAGAAAATATTTGCAAAACACATATCTGAGTAAATACTTGTATCCAGAATATATAAAGCCCTGTCTTACAATACAATAAGATAAAAAACTCAGTTTTAAAAGTTTAAAAGATTTGAACAGACACTTCACCAAAGAAGAGATGCAAATAAGCACATGAAAATGTGCTCAGTATCATTAGACACTAGGGAGAGGCAAATTAAAACCATAAAGAGATATCACTATCTCATTATAGTAGAGAGACTATTTTGACCAAACAAAAAGTAGAAAATCCAAAGTGCTGACAAGGATGTGGAGCAGCTGTAACTCTCAAATGTTGCTGGTGGGAATGTAAAATGGTACAGCCACTTTGGAAAATAGTTTGCAACCTGTATGTGAATATTTTTAGCAGCTTAATTAATAATAGTAAAAAATTGGAAATAAACTCAATATCCGTCAAGTGGTAAATGAATAAACAAGTTTTTGTACATCCATACAGTGAAATAATACTCAGTAATAAAGAATAATGAATGTCTGATACATGGAACTACGTAGATGAATCTCAAACGTACTACGCTAAATAAAGAAACCCAACACAAAACGCTACATATTGTCTGACTCCATTACATAATATTCTGGAAAAGGCAAACTTATAGGGATAGAAATTGTATTTGTTTGCCAGGATTTGGGGGTCAGGAGAGGGGATTGACCACAAAGGGGCACAAGGGAACTCTTTAAGTTAATGGAAGTTCTGTTTCTTGATAATTTCTTGTTCTAGTTTCTTGGTAACGGTTACACAAATGTAACCATTTACCAAAATACTTTGAACTACATAGTGATTTTTACTATAGGTAAATTATATCTCAATAATCCTGATTTTTAGTAAAAAGGTAACTTTGACTGCATGTAAACAATGGACTAGAATGTTGGGAGCCTAGGCAGGATAACCAGTTAGGAGAAGTCAGTGTTCATCCAGGCAGGAAGAGGTGAATGAGCATTTGTATCAGGACAGTGGCTGTCAGATGAAGAGGAGGTTCCTAGCTATAAATGGAAAATTATTCATCCACAAAGACCTGTTTGTTTACATAATACTAGATATCCAGATGTTTGCAGATAGCTTAATAATTTACTTAACGATTCCTGTTTGGATGTTAAGCTTTGTATACACACAACATAAAAGCACGTAGACTAAAACATCCAGAGAAGAGATTCACAAATACAAAATTCAACTTATTAGATAGACTAGTTTTTGCTGATAATGGTGATGGTAGTGGTCTTGGTAACAATAATGCTGATAATGATGGCATTGATGATGATGATGATGATGATGATAACAGCGATAATGATGGTGGTGATGATGACGATGATGACAATGATAATGACAGAGATGATGATGATAATGAAGATAATGACAATGATGGCAATGATGAGGATGATAATGATGAAGATGATGATAATTCTGCTTCTATTTATTAGGATAAGAAAGATTCTCTCTTTGTATTTTTTTAAGACAGTGGTTCTCAAAGTGTGGCCCCCAGACCAGCAGCATAAGCATTCTGGATTTTTGGAAATACAAATTCTCACCCCCTACCCTAGGCCTACTCAATCAGAAACTCTGGGGGTGTAGCCCAGCAATCTGTGTTTTAGTAAGCCTTCTGGGTAATTCTGATGTGCAGTAAAGTTCAAAAACTACTGCTTTAGGATAAAAAAAAATGATTGAAATGCCCCATCATTTTGCCTAGTGGCAGACGTACTCTAAAATAAGTATAAATTTTCAACTGCTGTCATCTCTTTGCCGGTTAGAAATGATCAGGCCTCACAGAGTCCAGAGGGATGATTTTCTGATATAATCACTCTGAAAAGTGAATGGCAATTTTCTCTCAAATAAGTGATTTATGATGACTGATGGGTGTAGTCATAGAAAACTATATCCTGAAGTCATTGACTATTAATTACAGTCCTTCAGTGGTCCCAGAAGAGTCCCGTCTTGCTTGCAGCTGCCTGGTAATTTAGTTCTGATTTGGGAAGATTTCTGCACCCAGTGACTGAGTAGTTCGCTAATTCCCAAACTCCCTCTTTGCTGATATCGCTCTTCACTGTTGAGCTTTCTGCCAATCCACACCCTAAATGGTGTCTGGGATCTACCCTGGGGCAGCTGCCCAGAAGAGGGGCCATTCAGGCTGGGATTAGCAGGTTTTCTGGGGAAGGAGAGCATGAGCTCATGAGAGCAAAGTCAGCACTGCTTACCTGTATTCTGAGTTCCATCTGTTTTGGCAGGTTGAACTACAGACTGGGAAAACCTTTTAGGCTTCAAGCGACACAGACCAATCAAACCAGCCTCTGTAAACTGCTTAAAACCTGATTTAACAGGGTCATTTTCATTCCATTTCCATCACACAGAATAAAGATTAGCCAGACTGAACTAAAAGTAAGTAGAATGACATAGAAGTAGTCCAAATCAGACTTACCTGGAGGGAAGGGGCTTGCCATTAGAGAACCTGTTAGTAAAGAGAGAGGAAAACATCAGCCCTCACAGGAAGAGGCCACTGGCTCATTTCTCATTTTCTCTAATAACCCATTCTGTCTATGAGTCATTAAGAACGAAAAAGACCCCTCACCCGAGCAGATGACCCCAGCATCCTCCTTGTGACCACAGTTGTGACTGAACCAGGTGTCATGGGCACACAGGGCCAAGTGGCTCTCCTCACCACTGCAGTGCACATTGTCCAGGAGGATCTTCCCAAAGCCTGGGCCAAAGTGGGCGCCCAGGGGGGCAGACACTGCCAGGCCACACCCAAGCTGCCTGCACACGACGTGCGCCTCCTTCAGATCCCAGCTATCATCACACACCGACCCCCAGGCGCCCTGGTAGAAAACTTCCACCCGTCCAGAGCATCTTCCAGTGCCATTTACCAGCCTCAGTGTGGGCCAGTGCTCTGTGGAAACAAAGATAAATACAAGTTTTTGACAGTTACCTATTGAACTCACCCTATATGCCTGGCTTACAAATTGAGGGGAATCTTTTGATTGCCCCACATGTATAAGAGCATTCTAGGAAAAAAACTGCTAAATAATTACACCACTATGTGATATGCTCCTTGTTAGCCATTCAACAAAGCAGAATCTGTATTTCTCATGCATTGGTGCTTTAGGACTTGACATCAGCAGAGCAGACATGAAAAACTAAGAAGATGTATTTCCATCAGTGGAGAAATGCATAAATCAAATGGCTTATTCAAAAAATGTAACACTACAGCAGTTAAAAGCAGTTAAATGTATATATTTATTTATATACATTTATATCAATGTGGCTGAATCTTAAAAACATAACATTGAGTAAAGAATAAAAGGTACTGAATGATATATAGGAACAAATATAATTTGTGTGAAAGAACAACATAACATCTATAGAGATCACATAATTCAAATTTGTAAAAATATTAAAAATGAACAATAAAGATATTCACAAAATTCAAGAGAATGTTTGTCTCTGAGGAAGAAGGAGAGAACAGAGGCTGGGATTGGGGGATTTGGGGAAGTTCAAGTTTATCTACAATGTTTTATTTCTCTATACGCCTGGAAAACGAATATAACAAAATGTAAGCATCAGTCATGTCTAGGTAAAGGGGACATGGTTATTTGCTTTCTTATTCTCTGTATTTTCTGAACTTTAAAATGTTTCTCTGGAAGAGCAGGAAAGCGAGGATGATCAGGTCCCAAAGCCGTCTGGGAGGCCCAGCTCATCGGCCCCGGTCCCCGAGGCCGTGACCCTTCTTTCTCTCACTATGGCCTTTCCCTGTGCAGCTCCGAGGCCTCCAACTGTGCAGCTGCCTGGGCTCCTTCCCCAGTTGTGACAAAGCTCCCTGGGGTTCGCGAGAAGGTTGCTGACCTGATGGACTGGACCAAGGAACAATGGCTCTGTGACTCGAAGATGGTGAGTTGACCACAGGGAGAACTAGAACAACAAGGAAATGGTGATTAGGACTGAAACTTCTCTTCCTTAGACAGACACAAAGACACAGCAGAAAAGGACTCAACTAGCAGCTGGTAAAGAGCCACCAGCTATGCCACACGTTACCAAAACATCTGGACTGGCCACAAGCTCATAAAGAATGACTCTGTTTCTAATGAGGTTGGAGGCAAGTTCATGTTGCTGATAGAAAGCTCCTAAGTGTGATTCTGCTGCCCCCAAATGCCTCGCTTCCTCTTAACCCTACATCATCTCTAGGTTCTTCATAAGCGTGCTCAGGAGTAGTAAAATAAGTCATTAAAGAATTGGGCAAAAGTTTTAAAAATCGTTGTACTCATAAGGATGCTGATTATCTTGGATGATCCCACGGAGGATATCATATAACCTAGTGACATGATCCATCTGCTTATGCCTCCCATCTGGATAGTAAGGCTGTATACCTATAGGACTCGTGATGGAATCATTGCTTTACCTGATGTAATAGTTGGTAACTTTTCATTATCTGCTGAGACTGAAAAATAAAATATTTGTTAGAAGGATTTGGCTTCATTAGTTTGCTCACATGTGAAATACTAATACCTCTTTCTGAGGAGGGATATTAGTACAAATAGGGGCTACTGGTGTTTTCCAGAGTGATGCTTGTGTCTCTTGAGCAGAGGGTTTTGCCTCCACTATACCCTCTGCACTGTCTAGGAGGATTGTTCTTAGCCAAGACAAAAGTTACCCCAAGAGGGGCCAAACAGCCTGTCCACATATGCACCACTTACACATTCATTTATTGATTCAATAAACTTTTATTAGGTGCCTACAATGTGCCAAGGACTGTGATAAGGATACAGTGATGAGCAAGGTGGGTTAAGCCTTAGTCCTCATGGAGCTTAAAATCTGGTGCTGAAGGTAACATTGGGCATCATATTGTCTCTAATTCCTCTGGAAGTGAATTTTCCCTAGCCCTGAGCTTCAACTCGTCCTTCCTATGAGCTTAAAATACTGGAAGTGGCATATGCAATGTAACACACTCATTTTATTGTTGTTTTAACTCATAGCCCATTGACCTACCTGACGATATGGTTGGGTGGTTAATGTCTTCTGGGATGGTGGAAGTTGAGACAGCTGTTGGGAAAACAACAATACAAGGAAAATGACTCCTGTTATTTAATACTGAATGGAAAGAGAAAGACTATTTTCTTCTGCTTTACGTTTCCAGGAAAATAATTCAATCAGCTTTATACAAGCTCATTCAACATAGAGAATGTTAAAAGCAATCAGAAGTCTTGAAAACATCTTGCCAGGCACAAAAGGCCACATACTATATGACTCCATGTATATGAAATATCCAGAAGAGGTAAAGCCATAGACATAGAAAGCAAGATGGTGATTGCCAGGTGTTGGAGGGAGTAATTGTGACAAAATGGCCATGGCTATTAGCGAAGAGCAGAAGTGCTGTACCCTCTCCACTCAGCTTATCAATCAGGGAGCTGAATCCCTCTTCTTTGAACAGCACTATTCCACAGGACACACTTCAAGGCACAGAAGAACTCTACATTTGCTTTACATGACTGTGCACCAGCCTGTCGCCTGCTTTCCGTTAACTCACCTATTTAATCCTCACAACAGTTCCTTGAAATACACAGTTATTATCCCCGTTTTTCAGATAAGGAAACTGAAGCACAAAGAGGTAAAAAAGCCTAGTGAGGGTCAAACAGCCAGGAGAAGAGAGTGGCTTCAAACCCTGGAGTCCAGCAGTTGGCTCTGAGCATTGTACTCTGAAATAAATGGGATATGCCACTCAGGTTTCCAAAGTATCCTTCGTCACTTAGACATGAGATCTAAGAATTTAATGTATTCACTCTCTTGTTAACATTTGGAAGTGGACACAAAAATGCAAACTGGGATCAGCTGAGTGGTATACATTTATTCAAGCATTTACTTATTTAATGAGCATTGAATGCCCACCAGACAGCAGACAATGTTCTCGAGACTGTGTGTGTGTGCCTGTGTGTGTGTGCGTGTGTGTGTTTGGGGACGATATCAAAGATGATAACAATATGGATTCTGCTCTCAGAAGCTGATGATTTCACTGGAGAAACAAGTGGATACACACACAACTGTACAGGAAAGGAATAAGAGCAAACAGTGAAGACAGATGAAGAGCTGTGGGAATCTAGACGAGGGAACCACTCCGCCAGCTTGGGATGGGGAGGACTAGACAAGGCGTTCTCGGGGGCTGAGGCTGGAGTCTTAGTGGGTATCCTATAGGCAACAGACATGGGTTTGGGAGAAGTAAGTGCAAGAGTAAGAAAATAAACACAGGCCTGACTCAGAGATTAGCCTGTCTTTTTATTCTTAGTTTCCCTCGTCTCAAATGGGTCCTCATGGTGTCCCAATAGGCAACATGCCTGATCTGTCTCTTTAGTAGTTTATAGGATTTTAATGTGGTTTAGAGAGTTAAAATAGTTCAGAGATTAAACTCTAGGGGTCTGAAGTCGGATTGTTTGTGTTATCATTCCATCAACTTTGGGGACAATATTTAAACTATTTGAGCATGAGTGTACCCATTTAGAAAATGGGGATTATAGAAGCTCCCTCATCCGACTGTTGGGAGGATTAGATAAAGTCCTCGTAAGGCAGTCAGCATAGGGATTGACACGGCATAAGACAATGCTGTCCAATAAAAACAAAGTGTGAATCACATATGTAATTTTAAATTTTCTGGTAGCCACATTTCAAAAGGTAAAAAGAAACAGGTAAAAGTAATTTCAATAATATATCTTATTTAATAAAATATATCCAGAATATTATCATTTCAGCATGTAATCAATATGAAAAATGTTAATGAGAGCAATTTTACATTCTTTTCATTGTACCAGGTCTTTGAAAGATCCAGTGTGTTTTTGACACGTACAGCAGGTCTCAGTTCAGCTGAGTCACATTTCAAGTACTCGGTAGCCACATGGACAGTGCAGGTACAAGGGCTTACTAAAGATTATCATCAGCATTGTCAGAATATGAATTATATGATGGCATAATTGAAATGTCAGCGGTTTCAGATGACCGAGGAGTGGAGATGGCATCAACTAGCATGATGATAAAATGAAATGGCCTGTAAAGGTGTCCCATTTCTGTGTGACCCATTGGTATAGGAAAATAATGAAGTCTCTCCGGGTTGGACACTTCCCAGACATTAGGCCAGATGCTCTAGTTTATTTCTTAAATTCAAAAGATATGAGGTGACCCTTTTGGTAATCTCTCTCTATTTCTCTAACACACCACACATAGAGACACATACACACCCCTACTTCTTTTCCTCTTACTGTTTACCTTTGTGAAAACATGTGACATGAGGAGCCTTGTGCTATGATGTTCTTTAACACCAAAATTATAGACAATCAAACAGAGTGAGGCTGGACAGCGTGCAATCTAGACCATCTCAGGGTTCTCTTGCCCCTTTCTTCTCAAATAATTCAATCTCAAATGGAACATTAGAGATTTCTAGAGAGGTGGCAGAACCACTCCCATGACAGTGCGATTTAGGAGCTACAATAAATCCGGTAATGGTGATGGGGGTGGGTGGGGAGGGGTCCTACCTGATGATGTTGAACCCGTCACAGTTGTAGGAGAGAGTTGAGTTGAGACAGCAGCAGGCAGAACTGTCATAAGGAAAACTTGTTAACAGTAAGTAACTGCTAACAATGACTTGAGAGAGGTGTGACCAGCCAGGGGCTTCCTATGATTTCATAAGATGTAGTTTTGCCTCAGCTCTGAAGTGACCACTGTGTAAGTGATGGAAGTGCGAAATCACCACTTGTCCTCAGTCCTGTTGGACTCAACCATCCCCATCCTCTCTCTCCCAGACTTAATATCCAAGTGTAGGTATTTGGTGTTTGGTGACAAGAATTATGTGTTTTGGGTCTTAATAGTCTCCCTAAGAGTTGGCTTGGTGGTCTGGACCATCAGGACCCCCTGATACTTTTAGTCACTTCTTCTGCTTATTTCATTCCTCAGCCTGTTTTATTACGAACGTGTCTGTGTCGTAGGTATTGCCCTAACGTGAAACCTCTCCACAGATCCAAAGTCTCCCACATTTTCTCCTGGATCCAGACCTGACTCCACGCTGTATCAGACCATGAGAATTACTTACAATATCCTTAAGGAACACCAACAGAAGAAATGACAGTGGGCAGACAACCATTGCTTATCTCTGTCTTGACTTGGGTAGATGTTACCCCTCTCCTATCACACCTTTCTTTTCTCCCCTTGCTGTTTGGGTCACCATATTTCAATGTACGTTCTGAGTGATGTGTCCACTTCTGTGCCACTGAGCAGTAGCAACCACAGAATTGTATTTAATAAATAAGTGTGAGAGGCAGAATACTGGCCCCTCAAAGACGTCCATGTCCTAATCCCTGGAACCTGTAAATATGTTAGGTTACATGGCAAAAGGGAATGAAGGCTGCAGATGGAATTAAGGTTGCTAATCAGCTGCCTTAAGTCAGGGACATTATCCTGGATTATCCAGCTGGACCCAATGTAATCACAAGCACTCTTAAAAGTAGACGTGGAAGGCAGAAGAACAGAGTCAAAGGGAAATTTGGAGACGCTACGCTGTTAGCTTTGAAGATAGAGGAATGAGGCCATGAGCCAAGGAATGCAGGAGACCTCTAGAAGTTGGAAAAGGCAAGGAAATGGATCTTCCTCTAGAGCCTCCAGAATGAGCATAGCCTGGCTGACACCTTGATTTTGGCTCAGTGAGACCCATTTTGGACTTCTGACCTCTAGAGCTGCAAGAAGATAAATTTGTGCCGTTTAAGCCACTAAGTTTATGGAATTTGTTACAGCAACAATAGGAAACTGGCACAACAAGCAAATATTACATGTGACCAAATGATGCTTCCTCCAAAGCAAATCTGAAACATATCAGTTATAAAAATTGATATCAGATACTCTCAGAGCAGAAATGAAGCTTAAAAACAATTATAAAATGAAGCTTAAAAGCAATTATAAAACTGCTATGTTCAAAACGATTTCCAGTAGTTTTTCAAAATAATGGCATTGTTATCTCATTCTTTTTTTTTAGAAGTTAGTGAATCTCTTGGACCAACAGGTTATAATGAGTCCTCAGGAAATTAACTCAACAGCTGCTCTTTCATTTATTTCTCTCCTGTATTTGGATGGGTAATCAGAAATGTCCCAGGGGAAAACAGCACAAAAATGTTCTCTTACCTGATAATATGGTTGCTGAATTTCCATCACCTATTGGTACAAATATAGTGAAATATTTTTTATTCAATTAAATTGAATAAATTTTACCTTACCTACTTATTGATTTTCAATAAATCTTTAATGTGACAGGTCAAAAATATTCATATTCATGGAAAATATAGTGAACCCCTGGTGAAATAAAGTCTCATGGACATAATAGGCTCTCAGAAGTATTTGCTGATTAGATTGTTTTGAAGAGACTCTAGAGGTAATAAATTTAACGTGATACTAGCTCTTCAGAATGACCACACACTGAGAGCAAGCCAGTCACCACTGGAACCAAAGGTGGATGACCATGGCATGTCCACATCTGAGCTGCTTTCTTGGTTCATGCCCCCCTCAGGGCCCAGTGGCCATCACACATTCCTCCTGGACCCTCAGTGAACATTTCTACTAATCTTTTCTATATATATTTTTTCTCTGCTATAGATTTTGAATGACTGACAGTAAAATATACATATCTGCATAGCAAGACCAGAAAAACAGAAATATATGATTAATGACTATATGGATGAAAGGGAAATAAGTAGAAAAACAACCAACCAACCAATAACACCCTTAGATAATTATTAGAACTGATCATTCAATTAAATTTTGACCTTCCTAGAATTTGAAGGGACATGGAAATCAAGGTGCATAATGGAATTCTCATTGTCTGATAAGTGGTATCTTCCCAAAGGAAGTTATTGCCTTTGTTTGAGGACCACTGAGCATTTTAATGACTAATACATTGTCTTCAATAGCAATTTTACAGGAGAGGCAGAATGCTAGTATATGTCTATTTTTTTTCACTCAACAAGTATTTATTTAGAACTGATTGTGTACCAGGAACTGTCCTTGGCTCTGATAGACAAGATTGCCAAAGTTCCTGCTCTTACAAAACTTACATTCTGAGGAGTGGGGTGAGGAGGACACAAGATGAGCAGATGAACAAAAGAAAAATATACAGATCATCTCAGATGGTGGAAGTACTATGAAGAGATAACAGTTTGATAAAATAGAACGTGACTGAGAGGGAGTCTATTTTGGATGGTATATTCAAGGGGATCCTCCCTGGAGAAGTGACGTTTTAGCTGAGACCTGATTACAAGGAGTCAGCTGAGGAAAAATCTGGGAGAAGAACATTTCAGACAGAGGGAAGAGCCAGTTCAAAGGCCCTAAAATGGGAATTACTTTGTCAGTTCCAAGAGTTGGAAAAAAGCCAGTGGGAGCATGGTGCAAGATGAGGTGTTTTCTCAGTGGTCAGAAACATAGATGAAGATTAGATCATGTGGGGTCTTATTGGTCACAGTAAAAGATTTAGATATTATTCCAAATACAATAGGAAGTCTTTGGAGGGTTTTCAGTAAAGGGGAATGGTTCGATTTACGATTTTCTAAGCTGTTCTAGTTTCTGAAACAAGAATGGATTATGTGTGTGTTGGAGGACGAAAGAAAGGAGAAAGAAGACTACTTAGAAAAATGTTGCCGTAATCAGGATGAAAGGTGATGGGGTTTTGGGTGATAGCAATAACAGTGGAGTTGGGAGATGCTAATGGGCTGAGTATAAATTTTGGAACTAAAGCCACAGTATTTACTGGTGCATTAGTTGTGCAGAGTGAGGGAAAGGGAGGAATAGGGATGACTCTAAAGACTTCTGGTCTGAAACTAACTGAATGAGAAGATTATGTCCATTTTTTAACACTGGCTCTCCATAAAAGCCAAGCAAGATATCGTAATATCTAACAGACTAGCAACTGTGCTCCTTGCTAACTTCATGACCTTGGGCCAGTTGATTAACTTTTCTACAGCTGTGTTTCATCATCAGTAAAATGGGAATTACAATAGTACTCACCTCATAGGTTGTTGTGAAAATTAAATAATCATGCCTGCAAAGTGACTAGAATTAATTAATTCATTAGAGCAAGGGTCAGGAAACTAAAGCCTGTGGTTCAAATTCAGCCTAGTGCCTGTTTTTGTAAATAAAATTTAATTGGAACACAGGCACACCCATCAGTTTACAAATTGTCTGTGGTTGCTTTCATGCTACAAGAGCAGAGCTGAGTAAGTGCAACAGTGATCATTTGTTCCACAAAGCCTAAAATATTTACTATCTGACCCTTTACAGAAAAGATTTGCTGACCCCTGAGTTAGAGAATTAAATAACTAATAACTCTGCAGGTAAAGGTCTTAGAACACTGTCTGGAATATGATTAACACTCAATAAATTTGGCTCTTCTCATTCCACGTACATGATCTCATTTAACCCAAACGGAGCACAGTGAAGTAGGTGTTTTTATCCTCTTTTTGAAAAAGAGAGTAAGTGGCTTGCCCAAGGACACACTAAATAAACGGCAGAGATGGAACTTAAACTCAGACCTTCTGTTGCCAAACCCATCGTCTTTCCCTTACCCCAGAGCTCACCTGTGCTAGTACACATGCTTGTCTTGAACATATTATCATTGGGTCTACTAATTGCGTTACTTTTCAGTTTCCTAGCACACCAATAAATTGATAGTTCATGTACAAAATACATAATATGTTCTCCCCTCCAAATATGCCTCAGCAATTCCAACAAAAAAACTTATGGTTTTAAACCAAAAGGAAAATTTGCACCAAATAAGGACTAATACTGCAAATTCTACATGAAAATACTTCTTACCTTGGGGCATTGGCAGTGATCCCTCTGCATTCTCTGTAGAGAGAGGAGTAGAGAATTCAGTGGCTTTGGGATGTAAAAGTATCCATTTCCTTCACCAGCCATATGAGCAGTTGCGTAAGTTATACAAAGAATTTACCAAGATTTTTCCTTAATATGGTGGTAGGAATAACACTTTTGTTATTCCATTGGAATTCCATTGGAAAAATGAAAAATATCAATACTAGAGAATAACTTAAAACTGTCGTGATTGAAATGAGAATAAAGCTAACTCTTGTGGAAGGAAGAAAATGGTCCAACAGCATTTTTAGCTTAAGGGTAGGATGATCTTAATGGCCCAGGAATGTGGAAATGGCAAACAATGATTTTCAAAATATGGCAATCTGAACCTTTCCACTATTTATTTCATTTTATCCTTTATGATTTACCTATTACCCGCCCAGGTAGCTCATAGAATGAAAAATGTCATGTTGATAAAACAAAAGCATGAACTTAACCAATGCAGGCTTTAAATACAGTCTCTGTTAATATGTGGGAAAAGAAAAGATCATTTTAGAAAAGGTCCATTGTTTCTAGAAATGCTTCAATGCAAAATGAGTCTTAAAATGAAAGAATGTGACTCCCAGAAACAAAAATGTTGCTTCTCCCTGCCTTAGTTCAGATGACTTTAATTAACTATCAAATGTGTAAATGTTTGTTAGTACAGTGCGTCTAATAACACATGTTCCATCTGGTTGCAGCTGTGCTATTTCCACCCTGCAGCTGCTGTAACACCTCTAAATAGGAGACAAACACACATACGAAACAGGCGGAACACAGTGGCTTTACAGAATGCACTGCTTTCGTGGAATTCTAAACCAAAAACCCAATAAAAACAAAACAAAGTCAAATCAAAGGGAAAAAAAGAGAAATAAAACAAACAAAAAAAGAAAACAAATCCATACCCCCCCCCCCCAATATTTGAGCTGTTTGAATTGACTTCAAAAACTCATTAATTTCATTAGTGTCATATGGATACAGTCTTTTTGGTTGGATAAAATTGGAATTTTTAGCAAGTGACCTAGTTCACTGCTCTAGACCCACTAAATTATTTCCTTTACTCCCCACTGGCACACACATTTATGTCTTTAGCATTGGTAGTATGCTGAATATTGGTCATGTGTTTGGTGGAAATTCATTTGTATATCTAGAACAGTGGCTCTCAATAGGGGGCAATTTACCACCCCACCCCATAAGGAACATTTGACAACATCTGAAGATAGTTTTGGTTGTCACAGCTAGGGGGGTCATTCAGTGGGTAGAGGTCAGGGTTACTGCTAAACAGCGTACAATGCACAAGACAGTCCCCACCACAAAGAATTTTATGGCCCCAAATGTCAATAGTGCTGAGGTTGAGAAACCCTGGTTTAGAATGACAGTGATAATTACGGATCAGTCAAAGATTTGTGATGAGCAATACGTGGTGATGGTGCTCAGGGCAAGCTGCCCCAGGAAGCACCACTCTGGTATGCGGATTATTTCGAGCTGAAGACAATAAGGACTCAGAGAGCTCAGGAAAAATATTTGAGTCTCCCCTCCCAAACTGCCTAAAGAATTTAAAACCAAAAAATCTGTTTTAGGAAGGGGTTATTATCATGACTGCTATAAAAGATAATTTAGGATAGAGGTTACAATAGAAAAGGCACCAACAAGCCCATCTTATCGGGAGTCCTGTCTCTCTGGCCACATTCTTTGGATGGCCCTGCGAGGAGTTGTCAGACAATCATTTACAAGGGAAGTCTCCATTTGTAAAGGTATCTCCCTCTCTGTATTGAGAAAAAGGGGGGGTGAGCTCATTTCTAGTAACTTATCAATGTGGAAGATGAGGCCTTGGGGCTGTATAATAAACCTTACTCTTGTTTACTGTGCTTTAGTGGTAATCTCCTGTAACTGACTCCCCCACCCCCAAAATCCTCCTTTGTCATTGGCTGAAAATGATATTTAAGACGAGAATTTCTGCTATTGTGTGGAGAAACGCAGTGTCCCTGCTTTCTCCCATGTATACATGTTATTAAACTTGGTATTATTTTCTCTTGCTAACCTGTCTTGTTGATTATTTGGCCAGCCAGAAGAACCTTAAGGGAAAGGGCAGAGGGAGATTCTCCCTCTTCCCCCGACAGTGGCCTGAACTCACAGTCAACAGGACAAAACTCAGTGCTATTCTAATTTATAAACTCATTTCTTCACTTGCATTAGACTGCAAACTTTCAGTAGGAAAAACTTTTATCTCTTAGTTCCCCATAGTGTCCTGAAGAAAGGTAGAATGCCCTCAGCGAGTGATTAATGTCACTGTTGACTTATGTTATCTTTTCACTGGTTATTTTGAAATCTAGTTCTAGTAATGGAACTACCACCATCTTCCACTATTTTTCTCTGTATAAAATCCATATCAACATCTTGTGGCTAGAAAGTTCCTGAGCTCAAGTTGAAGCTCTCAAATTACCAATGCCTCATTAGTTTTCGATCATACAAGTGGTAAGAGATGGTCTACAATGACATAGATGCAAGTATTACCAACGGTATTAGTGGAGATACCATCCAGATAACGAGATGTGCATCCTTGGAGGGAGAAGTGGCCATTACCTGAGCAGATGACACTGGCATCTTCTCCAGGACCGCAGTTGTGGAGAGAACAGTCGGCGTGAGGACACTCTCCCAGAAAACTCTCTCTTCCTGTACAGTCCACATCATCCAGCAGAAACTTGCCTTCACCTTCACCAAATTGGGCCTCAACAGGAGCTGCGAGGGCACGCCCACAGTTCAGCTGCCGGCACACTACGTCAGCTTCGTTCATGTCCCAGTTGTCATCACACACCCTGCCCCACTGGCTGTGGTAGAAAACTTCCACACGTCCAGAACATCTGCCCGATCCATTCACTAGTTGCAATTGTGGCCAGACTTTCAAAAATACAAAAATATTGCATGTTAGGAGAAGGAACATATTCCGCATCAACCTACCTGTTTAACCATTCGACAAATATTTGCTGACCACGTGCTGGGTCACAATAGATAGCATTGCAGATACTGTGGTTCACAGAACAGGCCTGGTCTTTGCAGCCACAGTGTTTAGAGTCTAGTTTGAGGAGACTGGAGGAGGCAGTCACATTAACCCAAAATTAGCTTTAGATTTACAACTACATAAGTGCTAAGAAGCAAGTGGGGAGATGTTCATAATGTTTTGAGAGGGCACAATAGGGGTTGGGGTTCCAGGATATCTTTTCTAAGAAGTGATGATGGACCCGAGGCTTGGAAGAAGAGTAGGAAGGAGTTAATAGACAAAAAAGGATGGGGAGGAGAGCAGAGCCTTCCTCAGTGCATTGAAAAAAAGCAGAGGTTTATGAGTGAGATGAATGCATAGAGATCCCCATATGAAATCATTCTGTTTTGGTAGCATTTATAAGGTTGGAGACCTACCCACCATTGAGAAGCACATGACCCATCAAATCACATCAAACAAGGAGAAAACCTTGACTTACCACCAGGAAATGGTGTTAGGATCTCAGTGTCTAAGAAAGGAGAGAAAGAAATGAAGTGTCACAGCCAAGCAAAATGGTCCACCCAAATTTATCGGGGAGCGTTGCATGTATGTGAAGGCCCCATTGAGTAGACATTGAGCTAAGGGAATGTTTTGGGGAATGTATTCTGTAGGTTCTTTATGGTCAGTGGCAAGTGAGAAATTGCTAGTGTATTTGGGCAACTCAGAGTCTCTTACACATTGTTCTTTTAAACTGGATTATTTGTGTGAAGGGTCAAGAGCCTATAGAAGTGTTTTCCTCTAGTACTCATAAAGGGACTTCTAAGGAAGAGGGGTGTCAAAGGCCTCAGATTAACGAGAAAGGATATACTTTTCTCCATTCATCTCTGAATTCGCTAAACAGCGATGGAGAGGTGCACAGTGCCCAGAGGCTACACACAAGGTCTATCCAGACTCTCAGGCGTTATTGAGGTGTCTGAAGTAAGGATTATCTTTAGTCCAATTTTAGTTCAATTACATCTTTGAATGATAATTTGTTAAATCATATTCATATCCTCACTCCATAATTTTCTAAACTACTTTTAGGCAACAAGAACAGAACAATTTTGGGAAAAAACTGGACTGAGGCTGACACTTGAGGAAGGGGCTATAGACAACTTTGCTTTCATTAGTAAAGGAATTATTAATTAACCCTCAATTAATGATCAATTAATAAGTACTTATTAAAATGAACAAATCAACTGTACACATGGATTCTAATGCAAGGTTTCTTAACCTCAGCACCATTGACATTTTGTGCTGGAAAATTCTTTGTGGTGGGGGGCCACCCTGTGTGTTGTAGGACGTTTAGTAGGATCCCTGGCTTCTACCCATAAGACGCTAGTAGCACCCCCTAGTTGTCACAATTAAAAATGTCTTCAGACATTGCCAAATGTCCCCTGGGAGACAAAATCACCCCCCAGTTGAGAACAGCCATTCAAAAGTATACTTGAAAAGTGTTTTTAAATTCTTCTGAAGTAAGATACTTATAGTAATTTGCTAACTGGACTATTCTCAGCCACTCCCTCCCTCCCAAGGTGCCTGGGCCAAGGACACGCTGCCTAAGAGACTGTCTTCTTTCCACCTGCACAGGCTGCCTGAAGTGCCCAGATGAGGCGAAGGTGACTTCCACCCAGTCCTGCCAGTCCTGAGGACTCACAGGAAGGGCATTGGAAAGCGTCTGACATGGTCTGACCACAAGGTGGATCCCAGGAGCCCAGGAGATGGGAGGGGTTGGGGCCACCTTTACCCTGCAGGCCTGGGAGAGGCCTTGGGAATGATGGTTTAATGGACCAGAACTCTCCTCCACCCTTTTAACCTACTCTCAAGACAGAGCTGCCTGCAGTGGGAAAGGTCCCAGCAGGGCAGGGTCTGGTCCCCACCATCACCAAGAGAAGTGTGTCTGCTGCTTTGTGACAGAAGGTGGCACATGGAATAGCCTGGAAGTCAATCCACGGGAAAGGGACGTTGTGTTCCTGCTGGATCTCCAAGCCTTCTGCAGTAATATTTGTTGAACAAATGAGTGCTTGGCTCTTGGCCAGCTGATGATGGCTCCAGATCCTGTTTCCTGGCACATCAGGTTTGGGAGGAAGCAGCAGGGAAGTGGGAGAGCAATCTCCTACGTAGTCAGCAGCTCAGGAGCAAGGAGGGGGTTCCTTTTGCTCCTGACTCCAGACCTTGCCCCATCATTCAAAACTGGTTTATCAAAGACACAGTTGCTTGGTCTCTAGGAGGTAGATGTTCTCAAAAAGCAGAAATATCAGGCACAGCATCATTGGTAGCCTGCTCCTCAGGCTTGGAATGACAGTTTAATGGATCAGAATTAACAGATGCCTCTCCCCACAGCGGTGCAGTGACAGAAGGAGGAAAGCCATTGTCATGGTTGTTATTATTATTATTTCTGTTGTGTTAGATAAAGGCTCAATGATGCGCAAAAAGCCACATTAAGAGGAAGAGGGAGTGGGAATTGTAGAGGAATATCAATCAGGGAGGCCAGCTGCACCTGCCGTCCACAGGGTCCCGTGCTTGGAAGGGCCCTGCTCTTGCTTTAATGCTCTGCTCTTGCTGTCCTGAAATTCTTAATAATTTTTGAAAAAAGAAGCCTACATTTTCATTTTGCACTGGGATGTGCAGTTATGTAACTCATCCTGTGACTAGACTAAGTCTTTTCACACCAAACCAAGAATTCTTTCCAATATGGTTATCTTTGGCTTCTCAAATAGATACAAGAACATTGGGGTTAGATTTAGGATGCCCAGCTGTATCGTGGAGAGATGAGGAAGCAAACAGGAAAAATGAAAATTCAACTCAGAGAAGAGAGAAAGCAATTTACCCGAGCAGATGACACCAGCATCTTCACCAGCCGGCATGGGAGCACTGCCCCAGATAGGCCTTGGTCCCAGAACACTGCACATTGTCCAGAAGAATGTGGCCAGAGCCCTGGCCAAAGTGGGCCTCTCTGGGGGCAGAGACAGCTGTCCCACAGTCCAGGTGCCGGCACACCACCTGTGCTTCATTCTTGTCCCACAGGGCATCGCACACGGTGGACCATACGCCTTCAAAATACAACTTGACACAGCCAGAACACCTTCCAGAACCTTCCACCAACTGCACAGCAAGCCAGTCTTTGGGAGAAAAACAAACCCCCATCCCCCACCAAAGTGCTGGTGAATGGAGTCATCATCTTCCCCTCCATTGGCATCGTCGAGATAATAACTACTGTTAATTAAGTGCCATCTGTGTTCCAGGCACTGGGCTAAGCCCTTCACAAGGGACATCTTTCTAAGGTTCGTGACTACCTTATAGGGTATTATTGTCCCCATTTTACCAGTGAGGAAACAGGGTACAGACAATGGCAGCAGCTTCCCAGAGGTCCCACAGTCAGTGAGGGGCAGAAAAGGAACCCTAACTCATTCTGGCCGCACCCGGTGGGTCCTCTGTCAGATCTCCTAGGGCCCGCTGTTTGGGTGGGGTCATCTATCACCAGGTCGGCCTTGTGGCAGGACATGCAGCTTTGTTCTTTTCAAAAGCGCTTTGTTCTGGCTTCTCCCACCTCCTCTGGCAAGAATATCTACATCTAAGAAGATAGAAACTCTCGGGCTCTGGGCTCCTCGATATTTATCTTAAGAAATATCTCCTGGATTCGTGGATACTTTGCACTGTGTCATTGTCAGTGTTGAGTTGAGAATGTTGGAGAAATGCGGGTGCACAATGAATGCACGTACTGTGTGTTATTTCCCGAGAAGCAGCTGCATTTCACCCCTCTGAGGACTTTCCTGGGCGTCATCTCACTGGCTCTCCTCAAGGCTCTCAAGGGCAAAGGGCAGGTAAAGCTTACTTGGATAGGGTGGGGCTTCAGAGTGCGATCGCCACCGCAGACCCTGGGTTTCCTTCTCAGCTTGGCCACTCACTAGCTATGCAGTTTGTGTGGGCCACTTAACCTCTCATTTTTCTCATCTATAAAGTGGGGACAATGATAACAGTACCTGCCTCCAAGGAGATTAATTAAATGAATACATAGAAAGTGCCTGACACAGAGGGAGCCCTTAGGAGCTGGCAGTTTTTATTATCTCCATTTTACTGAAGAGTAATTAGAGAGATGAAGAGATAGATACAAGTTCACACGGCAGCTGCTGATGGACAGCCCTCAGCAGGTTGGTTTCCTGCCGTCTCTCTATCTCCCAGTGGCCACAGAGCGGAGCTCCTCAAAGTGTGGCCCTCACATGGCCCACCTCATTAGAATCTCTGGAGAGGTGTGCTAAATATGCAGATTCTTGGAGCATACCCCAGGTCTGGGTGTGCGCCCCTGGATTTTGAATATTCAACAAGCTCTTGGGGTGATTATCATATACCCAACATTTAAGAGCACCTGCAACAATGACCCTTAGGTCAGTCTTTAATGTGTAAGAACCATGAAATTAGATAAAGATTTGAGGGCATTCCTGTCTTGTTAAGTGAAAATAAAAACAGGGTGTCTTTATTTCTGGGGATGAGCGACTCGCCCTGCTGGGTAGGGACCGTCCATCCCCAGGGGCCATCATAGCTTCTCCACATTCTCTGCCCTGCAGGTGCCGCCCGCCCTCAGTCTCTGCCTCCTCTGGCTCTGACTCACTGTCTCGCTGCTCCACAGGTGTGCCTGGCATGCTGCTTCTCTTAGGGTGTCCCTTCCATGGCCTTTCTCTGAGTCCTCTGACATCCCTTCTGGAGCAAACTGAGACACATCAGCCATGTGAGCACACGGGTGTGCAGAACAGAGAGAACACTGTCTGGCATTAGAAAATAGCTTCCTGGGCCCCACTCTGAACCAACTGACTCACAGGCTCAGCAGAGTGGGGCCTGGGAATCTGAATTTTCAACAACCCAAGTGATTCTGCTGTGTGGTCAAGTTTGGGAACCCATGTTCCGGAATCACTTTTCCTTAAGCTCTTGCCTTGAAGTATACTGGGTCTTATAACTTCCTTTTAATAAGATAAGGATTTGTACCGGTTATTCCAACTTTTTGTCAGCTGGGATATTTTATTATGCATCTTCAGCTCTCTGTAGTTAATCTTGAAGCATTTTTTAATTTAAATTTTTTTCAATTATTTTATTGAGATCGTAATGGCTTATAACGTTGTGTAATTTCGGGTGTCCGTTATTATTTATCAGTTTCTGTATAGATTTCATTGTGCTCATCACCAGTAGTCTAATTTTTGTCCATCACCATACATATGTGCCCCTTTACCCCTGTCACCCATCCCCAACCCCCTTCCCCTCTGGTAATCACCAATCTGTTCTCTTTATCCATGTATTTGTTTATTTTCCACATATGAGTGAAATCATGCAGTATTTGTCTTTCTCTGTCTGGCTTATTTTGCTTAACATCATACCCTCGAAGTCCATCCATATTGTTGCAAAGGGGACAATTTTGTCTGTTTTATGGCTGAGTAGTATTCCTGTGTATATATATTTCACAGCTTCTTTATCCATTCATCCGTTGAAGCATTTTCTTTAATTAAGCTACAGTTTACACATAAGTTCAACCACGCTTTTTAGTTTTAATTTGGTGTTTTACAATATCTCCTAAGTTCATCTTTTTACAACAATTTTCCCCTTTTTTTGCTTTTTATTTATTTTTCTATTTTTATATTAGATTTTTGCTTTGGGGATTTATTTAACTATTGTTATTTAATTAATTTCACATGTTTGGATTTGTCTTTTATTTTTTTGTGTGAGGAAGATTAGCCCTGAGCTAACATCTATTGCCAATCCTCCTCTTTTTTCTGAGGAAGATTGGCCCTGGGCTAACATCCAGGCCCATCTTCCTCTACTTTACATGTGGGATGCTGCCACAGCACGGCTTGATAAGCAGTGCATAGGTCCATGCCCAAGATCCAAACCTGCGAGCCCTGGTCCACCAAAGCAGAGCATGCGAACTTAACCACGACACCACCGGGCTGGCCCCTGGATTTGTCTTTTAAAGATAGCTTTGGTAAAGGGTGAGATGCTTGGCTGCTGCTCATTATAAACACAGTAGTCCTTTTTTCCTGGTTCCCAACTCTTTCTGGTTAGGTACAATAACTTTGTACCTAACCATTGTCTTCAAGCAAACAAATAAGTAATATCCGCCAAGGCAGCCCCTTTGATAGATTTTGCACCTTGAGTCTATCTGCCCTTCAGCTCCCACCAGTTTCTTTCAGCTGTTATGAATTGATGCCATGCTCCGTAGACAGACCACTCAAGGACACAGGCCTGTGATGCTGTTGGGTCTGAGCAGATTTTCAATAGTTCATTTAAATCTGACACGTCTGTTGGGGAGGGCCTGCTGTGCCTTGTCATTGGATGAGGTCCTAGGAATATATCAAAGATATACAGGGCCTGGTACTTGTGGCTGGAAAAAAAAAATCTATGTTCACTACACAGGCTGAGCACTAGGGCAGACAGGATATAGTCCAGAGACTAGACGCATGGTCTGGGCTGCAAGACCGAGCAGAGGTCTCCCTGTGGGGAGGGGGGCCTTCTGGAAGACGACTAGGTTGATGGTGTTAATAATAATAGTTAACTCTTATTCAGTGGCTATTATGTGCCTGTCACGAGTCTAAGCACTTTTCATAACTTACTGCCCTGAATTGACTTGAAAGCAACTCCATTCACATTTAATAGGTTAGGAAGTTGAGGAATAGAGAAGCCAAGGAACGTTCCCAGACTCCACAGCTGGTAAGAAGCAATGCTGGGATTTGGTTCCAGAGTCTGGACATTTAGCCACTAAATTATCCAGCCTCTTGTGTTCTGGGCACTCCCACTTCTTTTCTTTAATTCTTCTCTTCCTCCCACACCTCCCACATTCCACTACCATGTCAGGTCAGTTCTTCCGTTTACAGTGTCACTTTCAGCCTTTCCTTTGCATGGACAATAATCCTTATGTCTACACAGAGCTGACACTTTTCAAAGCACGTTCACACCCATCATCTCATTAGATGATCAGAGAAGTCCTGTGTTGTGTGCTGGGGAGGCCTAGCAAGGTGATCTGGATTGCAGACAGTCCTTCCAAACAAAAGCAGGATCTCTGCTGCTGCCGTCCAAACCCACCTCGGCCACCCTGAATTAGGGTTTTTTTTGGTTTTGCTTTAATTTTGTGTGTAGACCTCCATCATATTTCTTTCTTCTTCTTTTTTTTATGAGGAAGATCAGCCCTGAGCTAACATCCATGCCAATCCTCCTCTTTTTGCTGAGGAAGACTGGCCCTGGGCTAACATCCGTGCCCATTTTCCTCTACTTTATATGGGGCACCACCACATCATGGCTTGACAAGCGGTGCGTCGGTGTGCTCCCAGGATCCGAACCTGCGAACCCTCAAGCCACTGAAGTGGAGCACGCGCACTTAACCGCTATGCCACTCGGCCGGCCTCTCTTTCTTTCTTTTTTTTTTTACCAGTTTCCCTAATTCAATCTATCCTTACCCTAGTCCATGTCACCTGTCTACTCATCAGAAAAAGCCACTTTAGTGTCATTCCCCTGCCTACTATGGCTCTTCATTGTCGACTGGATAAAGGCCAAAGTTCTTAGCTTAAATTTCAAAACCCTCCATAATCAGATGGACAGCTAGCTTTCCAGCTCCTCTCCTATTGACAGCTTGTTCTCCCTCCCTCAGAAGGAAGCCTCAGAGTCCCCAATGACTCTATGGGATTTTCTTGAGTTATTAAAAATCTCTGGAGTGTCATAACCCCTCATATCCCCATGGTATCCTAGCCATCCAGGCAAGACCATTCCCAAATCAAAAACCTTTATAAAGTGTTTCCTAATTCCCCCAACTGGAAGCCTGACCTCCCAAAGTCCTTATGTTCAGTTCATTCAAGTTTAACAGACATTACTGAGCATCAACTATGTGCTGAGCACTGGGGACAAATGGCAAATGACAGTGTCTCAATAACTCATTGGATATCCATTGACTTAGGGCTAACCGTGTTCATGTCTTGTCTTCCCAATCAGATTGGAGGATCCTGGATAGAAGGGACCATCCTCCCTGCACAGTACCTGGAACATACTAGGCTATGACACTAAATGACTGGCAAATGAGCTAATGGTGTGGGAGTTAATGGTGTTGAAGAATGGGTTGGCTAAATTTAGAGGAAGTAGATGAATAGGAATGATCCCTTTTTATATAGGAATCAGTATGAGAGCCGTCAGAACTAGAACAATGGCTCTGTGTTGGAGGAAGAGTGGCACAAGGATGGATAAATAGGAAAGACTGATTTTTTTTTAGAGTTTTGAATGTTAGGAAGAGAAGTCTGGACATTTCAAGTGATGGTGGATGTGCCATTTTGGGTTCTTGCTCAGAGAAGGGACAAGACAGATAGCACACCGCAGGAGTAGCTAGAGGTGAGTGAGAAACAAAGGTAGAGAGAAAACCTGGGTGCAGGTGACTCTAGTGAAGGAGCCAGAAGGTGTTGTGGGCTTGGGCTGTGATGGCAGCTCCATGTATATAGAAGGAGGGAAAATGATATGTAAGACGATGTTTATCAAGGTCGGTCCCCCAGCTGCCTTTATCAAGTTGCCTGAGAAATTGCTTAAAATATGGATTCCTAGGCCTTACCCCAGATGTACTGATCTGTGGGATTATGGCCCATGTTTTTAACAAGCTTCCCAGGTCAATGTTGTACGCACAAAAATCTGTGACTTGATCACCCATGGAAGACAGGAAATGGAAAAAAGTGAAAGTAGAAATTGCAAAATTTGGAGGCAATTATGAGTTTGAGAAAATAGCAACCAGCCCTCCTCTAATAAGGACCAAGTGAAAGAAAGTAGTTTTAAATTGGGAATATATATTGGATGTTCCACCCTTGTACTTAAAAAAACCACAAAAGCTAACATTGATTGAGCACTTACATTGCTTCATTCACCTGGTAACTGAGCACCTACTATGTGCCAAGGACTGTTGGTGTTCATAGCTGGACAAAACAGACAAGGACCACTGCCCTTGTGGCACTTACATTCTAGAGAAAAGGAACAGTCAATGAACAAAACAGAAAACAGATAAGTAAATTATATAGTATTTTAAAAGTGATAAGTGCTAAGAAAATATGAGTGGATAACAAGGATTTGGATGCTCAAAGTGTGGTCAGAACAGGCTTTCTTGAGAAAGTAACCTTTGAACAAAACTTGAAGTAGGCATAGAAGTTAGACCTGCTGATATCTGGGGAAGACTGTGCCAGGCAGAGGCAACAACGGGGGCAAAGACACCCAGGCATGCCAAGCATGTTCCAGCAGCAATAGAAGGCCTGAGTAGCTTGAGCAGAGGAACAAGAGAAAGAATGGTAAGAGGTGAGGATGGTAACCAGGGAACAGACCTTAGAGGACTATACTGGCCTTTGACGTTTACTCTCAGTGAGACAAGGAAGCTTTGCAGCACTTTCAGCAGGGGAGTGACGTGACCTGACCTGGGTTTTAAGAGGATCACTCTTCCTGTTGTGTTGGGAACTGACTGAGGAGGCCGGGGTAGAAGCCACGAGACCAGTGGTGGCTACTGCAGGAATCCACGCTAGAGATGGTGGGGGCCCAGTCCAAGGTGGGGCAGTGTAGGGTGTTAAGAAGTGGCTGATTCTGGTAGAGGCGACAGGATTTCCTGGTGGATCAGATGTGGGATGTGAGAAAGCACAGAGTTAAGGACCAATCGAGAGTTTTGCCCTGAGCAAGTGGACGGATGGAGCTGTCATCACCATCTGGGTTGTGCTGGCCATTGGGGTGAGTGCTGTCCACGACTGTCTTATTGATTCCTTGCAGGAGCTCCATGAGTTGGGTGCTCTCACCATCCTCATTTTATCCATGGGAAATTGAGACCTTAAGAGGTTAAGTGACTTGCTGTGGCAACATAGCTTCTTAATGTAGGTTACCTCATGTCTCAGCCTGAAGAGGGAAGATGGTTGATCTTTTCTTTTCTTTTCTTTTTCGCAACCCTGGTAACTATCCTAGACTAAATTTTATTTACATTTTAATTCCAGTCACTTTTCTAGATCCTGTTCTACCAGGTTTGAGCATCTGCAATTATCCAAACATATCTGTGAAATTTGAATCCACAACTACATAGCTCCAGAGAAAGATAAGTTAAATTGGAATGTCTTTGGGCAAGGGCACAAATCACTGTGTGTGTGAAAGAAGGAGAGACTAGCAATTCAGCTATTAATGGTGCTTTTGAGATTTAATCAGGCTGAGAATCAAAACTTTCTGAACTCAATCTAAGTGAAAATTGGATGAGGACTTACCCCCAGAATAACAGCAGAAGGTGAATAAGCTGTTGGGGTGCAGTTATTGGATCCTGTTTGGGACCTCCTTCCGCTAAGTCCAAATGAGCCCACCACATTCACACACGTGTAAATTACCTCCTGTGAACAGGTAGATACTCATGTAATTCAACAGATACGACCAACGTTCGCCTATGAGCTGCTCATGGATTGTCTCTAGTGAGGGGCTGCTGCTTCTGCCGATGTCCCAGCACATCATTCATTCCTCTCTTGAGCTCTTGCTTAAGTCTACGGATGCTGCTGAATCCAACGAATATTTACTGAGCACTTACAATTGTCAGTATGTGTAGGTGTAGGATCCAAAGATGAACAGGATACTATTCCTGATGTAGGATAGTTTCAGCCCAGTGAGGGGGCAGATCTGGAATTAATAATGCTGCTTACTGTGATAGATGGTGTGGTAAGGGTGTGTAGAGGGAACAGGAGACACAGAGGAGAAAGACTGCCCGGTACCTGTGGCTCTCATGCTGAATCTTAAATATAGACCAAGACAGCACTTGGTTAACAAGAGGAACAGCATTGCTGCCAGAAGGTATTCCTTGTGCAGAAGCACTGGGCTGTGAAACCACAAAGAATGCTCAGAAAATCACCTGCAGGGAGGTGAGACCAGATTGCAGGTAGGAGGCCGGAGGCTACACAGCACAGTGGGGCTGGAGAAGTTAGCAAGGCGAGACCATGAAGGACCTTATACATCACAGACCAAGTCTGGCTTCTCAGGGAACAAGGGGACTGATGCAGGGGCTTAGACTGCAGGTTAGAAGGACAAGGCTCATGGCAGTTTGGAGGATGGCCTGAATGGAGGTGGAGCTGGAGAAGAGGAAGCCAGTCATGAGGCTGTTGGAACCGTCTGGGTGGAACATCTCAAGAAGGTAAATGAAGACAGTAGCATGGGAGTAGAGAAGAGGCCACGAAGCAGCATTTGGGAGTTGGCATCTGTGCAATCCTTGCTGACCTATTGAGTGTGAAGGAGGCTATGAGGGAGTCAAAGGGAACTTCTGTGCACATCTCCCTGTAACACAGTCAGGCCCTGAGGGTGGGAAGTCCGTCTTTGCCATTTTGATGGTGGAATGCTAAAGTTAGTACCAGGATACTGCAGAGTTGCCACAAAAACTGTTAGCAGAGCACCTGCTTTGCTGGCTTCCCTACACCACACCACGTGAACCTTTGGATGACAAAATCCATTTCAGGCTTGCTCTTCCTTTGCAGTGACTTCAGATCCAAGTGGGCAAACTGCTCAAGATACTGTAGTGCAAATTATTCTAAGCAAAGCACATGGGCGCTATTCCCTAATGATAAGAACTTTGTGCTATACTCGCTGCAGATGGGAAATCCAACACCAAGGTCCCAGTGGTGCCACCACCACAGACTTCAGTTATTGCCTGATACAGTCAGCGTGGCATATGGCTGACAGGTCAGGGAAATGCCACTTCAGCACATTTCCAGGAGACAAATGAGGTCAATGAGGCAATGTTTCTTCATCCTGTAAAATGGGCCTCATTGCCCTTTGCTACATCTGGGAATCCCAGAAAGTGTGCTACTGTGGTTGGGTGGGTGGGAAGAAGGGGAAGGGGACTACCTTATCCCTGATGATATTTCCAAATTGTGTTATTCAGATCCACATCCTAAGACTGTGGAATGGGTGAGTGGTCCACTGGGTTGGAAATAGGAAGTGTAACAAGCAGAATATTGAGATAAAGCTGGAAAGGTAGGTTGGAATAGGTTGTGAAGGGCTTTGACTGTCAGGCCAAGGATCTTAGACTTAATTTTATTGGCAACAGAAGCCGTTGGAGGTTTTTGAAGGAGTAAGACAATCAGGTATTTGAACAGAGGAGTATTAGGAAGATCAAACCCAAAGTGATATGTAGGATTGATCCAAAGGTGGGAGTGACCAGAAGTGGGAGATTTCTTAAGAGTCAAAGAGTCTCTTAAAAAGAGAGAACAGAGCCCTAAGCCAGGTGATGGCAATGGGAGGAGAAGATTAAGGAAGAGTGTGAAAGACCTTTTGGAGGTAGCAGTAATGTGACTGGTCAACTAACATGAGGTGGAGGAGGGGGTGGGATGGGGAGGTGTCACAGCAAAGGATTCAAAGTCCAGTGACAGACCCCGAGAGGCAGGTGAAAGCGATGCTGAGCTGGGGCCAGGTTTACTGGGGTGCCTGCAGGCAGGGGGAAAGGCAAGCTGGAAGGTCAGAGTGTTGTCAGGGTAAAGATGTGATTTGGAAAGTGATTTGGAGAGGTCATATAGTCAGAAACCATTCCTGAAGTCAGAAAGCAGATTAGTGCATTGAGGCGAAGGTGCAGAGAGGATGCCATAGACTTCAGGGAGATGAAGGCCAAGAAGCCATATCACAGGGCCCAGTAGGAGTGAGGCTCAGGGCACACGGACAACTGTCAGTGTGGTCTGCTGTGAAGGGGCTGACCAGACAGAGGCCACTGGACTGGCAATTAAAGGCTGGTAGACGTGCCTTCTTAAAGAGAGCAACCTCAGAAAGGAGTTGGCTGTAAAGCCAGGGTGCTTAAGGTTGAGAAGTGGGGAGTGGGAAGAGGAGGTTGTGACCAACTTGGCAAGAAGTTTGGCTATGGAGAAGGGAGTTTCCGTAAGTGGCTGGGGCAGGGAGATTTAAACCCAGCCCCTGTCCTTTGGTATGGAAAATGGATGTTTTCTTCATCTGAGTAAGGTACAATGCACACACAGCACTATGATGCATCCGCTCCTCTGCAGGAATGCCAGGGAAGCCTCTGGCTGGAAGGTGGTGCCATATTCAAGGTGGGCAGGTGGTCTAAGAAGTGTTTTGGTCTGTTTGGTTTGGAGTGTTTGGGGGAGTATTTGTGAGATAAGGAGCCAGGATGAGGGGAGGATTTAAGACGAGAGCCAGAAGATAACGGATAGCCTAGTGAGAGAATGGATGGCACTAGGGACAGGGGACAATGAAAGCCAGGGCTTCCTTTGGGATGAGAACACGAGGAAAGAGTGGGTGAAACAAATTGATGCTGAGTGCGTGTGTGTGAGTGTGCGTGTGAGTATATGTGTGTGTGTTTGTGTGAGCATATCTGCGTGTGTTTGTGTGTGAGTGTGTATGAGTGTGTGCGAGTGTTCGTGTGTGAGTATGTCTGTGTGTGTGTGTGCATGGACGAGGTGGGGGCTGGCCCTCAGACCTGTCAGCCTTGTGAGCAGAGTCAGGCCACGTGATATCTGCTGAAAGTTTGAGCTGACGTGCATGAGACAGCAGGGCTGCTGTGTGATACAGCTGAGATCTGACAGTGTGGATTTCCATCCTGACCTTGGTGCCAGGGTTGGAGCCCACATTCTGAGGGACAACAAAGCCAGGCCTGAAAGCACTGGGCGGGGTCTGTGGGAGTGAGGGAAGGAGAGGATGTTGTGGTCAGAGTGTTGGACCTGGAGGCAAGCGCAGCACCACAGCTGAACAAATTGTAACTTGATCATAATGTGGTTTTTAGAGACTATTTTAATTATTTAGCTTGGATAGCGTTGATCAGATAAATTCTGCACCGGGGAATAATCCCATTTGCAGAAATAGCCCTTCTTTCTCAGGTGGCCAACAAGTTGCCCTTTGTCCTCACATTTTCCATATGAATCGTCCTAACACCAACAGAGCTCCAGTGGTCTGCAAGTTCCCCAGATCTCTCTGATACCAAGAAGACCTGCACTGAGCTGCGGTTGTATTTCCGGGTGATTGTTCCAAGCCGGTCTCACTGGCCCCATTGTCTGTAAGACTTTTGTGCACTCAGCATGAGGAACCTAAAAAAGCCTACAAGGCCATATCATATCACTAATCCATGAGTTCCTGGAAGCTCTAGAGCACTCCCCTATAAACTGTAGGGTGAGATGATGCACGTCTTGGAGGAAAGAGGAGGGTAAAGTATGAGTGTGGACAAAAGGACCGGAGAAAGGGCAAAGATAAAGGAGGATCCAGAGTGTCCATGAGAAAATGGCCCTGGTAATAACTGATACCTGCAAATCCTGCCTCTAAGAGCTACTGAGCTTCTCAAATATCCTTACGTTTGAAGCAACTTGGGGGAAACAACTCCGTAATCCTATTGTCTTTATTTTGAGAGGATCCGGTAAGCAGACATCAGTCAATGGTGTGATATTCTTGCTCATTGTTTTTCATTCATTTATTCAGGCTATTTATGAAGTGCCCTATGTTGTGCGAAGAACTGTGCTAAAAATTGGGTCCATAAGTGCAACAATGTGTGCCCTCGCTGTGGCAAATAGCGCTGGTATTTGGCAGTAATTTTGCAAGTGTCAAGGAAAGCAGGATAAGACAGAGGAAGAAGAGAGTTGAACGTTGTAACTGGATTATCAAAATGCCCAATTCGATGTAATAAACAGCCCTCATTTTGGCTGATTTTTCTGCTGGGATTTGGTTTTTCAGTGTGATGGGAGGATGGGGTAGGACCAGAATTGAAGCTGATCTTTGTTCCTGGGGACCTACTCTGCTGTACTCAACACCTTATCAAGTAGTTATCAGGGTATAGTCTTAAGAGAATCCCTAAATTTTAGGGTAGTTTTTTTTTTTTTCCAGTTCCCAGAAGTCATTAAACTCACTTATCCCAGACTGAGATTGTCTCTCCATTTTATCCCCTCACATCTATCCTAAGTCCCTTGGACTCCTAATTCCAAACAGATTAAATCATAGGCCAGTTCTACCTCCCAAGAGTAGCAATGCACTTCAGAGAAGGCCTGGGGGCAGAGCTCATTGAGATTCATTCTAGATTGTTCCAGGGGTCACTTTCGACCATGCCTGTAATAACTTTCCCAAAGCTGATACTTTGTCACGTTCAGCACCATCAAAGTCAACATCATCTTTACAACAATCGGAGCAAGTATGATGAGTTTGAATTTTGAATTCTCTCAGAAATTTCCAAAAATATTATGCTTCGGAAAGTCCCATCAATTTCACACATGCATTTGGTGTAGTTCACAAATCTCCAGAGTACCTACCTGCATAGTGTGCTGGAAGAAAAGAACATTTTTCCTTCTACGTATGTTAAAAATTAAATCTGTTACTTGAGACCTATTACTGAAATATTGAAAGGGGAAAAGATCTTGGTTTCTTGGGGAATGGAAACATCACGGTAAAATGTTATAATCTGAATCCAATAATCTATATTTTCATCTCTTCTTAGTTTAGAATGCACAGTTTAGAATTTATAACATCTATAGTAACAGTCGACATTGGATGAGCAACTTCTATGCCCGAGGTACTCTTCCAAGTAATTTACAAACATTATTTCATTAAATCTTCCCAACAATCCCATGAATTAACCCCTTCTTATATGAGAGGAAACAGCAGCACAGAAAGATTAAAAAATTTGCCCACATTCACATGGCCAGAAAGTGTCGCATTAAGACTTGAATTATGCAGACCTTTCTGGCCTAAAAGCCATATTCCCAAACTCATACCTCATTGGACATATAAATGAGAAACCAGGCCCAGAATCCCAAAGGATTCAAGAAATCATTTAAATCCTTCTTAACATCCTAGTATGTATTAATAAATGTTTGAGTAGCTGACATATACATATCTACGCAATTACTTGCAGAATACAAAAAGAGTTTGAGTATAAACTTCACAATCAAACGTTATTCTGTGGTTGGTGAGTTATGTTTTTCTTTATAGTTAATAAAAATTATATTCAAGCTGTTTGTTGGTCTGGAGTATTTCCAAATTTTCATTTGTTAGTATAAGTGGGAAAGCTAAGAAACACAGGACTATAATATTTACCCCCAAAGCCACAAAAATAATAAAATCATGAACAATTGAAATTATGTAGATATTTTAAATTAGTTTAGTTCCAAATTAAATTAAAATTTCCTTACAAGGAATATATATGGAGTACAGATTAAGAATATCAAATTGATAAATCTTTTTTTTAAGAGAAAGGTACAGATTTTCAGATTAGAAGACTTCACGAATCAAGTCCAGGTAATTTTGTGTCGTGTCAAATATTTCAGGCTAAGATATTCCTTTATTGTACATTTTCAACTCCATTCAGCAACAGCAAAGAAATCATGACAGTAATTCAATACTTCTAGTGCTAATTATCAATATATAAGCCAGAGGACATTTTCAAAACCCTCATTTAATTATCCTACAGCCAAGTATTCCTTCTTTATCCATTTCTCTCCAGAATTCTAAAAACAGAGCCATGTCTTTAAAAAGCAATAAATGGGTTAGTGCCTTGTTCACAGAAAATAATTCCTACAGAAAATATTTGACACAACTTCCCTAAACCGATCATGATTATGCATGCAATGATGATCACTGCAACATCTCGTCAGTGGTTGGATTGCATTAAACACAGTAAAAGCTCTATTTGTCTGGATTTAACTTTAAGCTTTCCAACAGTGTGCTGGTGGACTATGTGCAGATATCCATACTTTCCCTCTCAATCTTGGAGCAAGACATGAGCAAAATGGCCCTGGGGCCACAGCTGCAGTACCTGCTTTCTGGAGCATGACAGCTTGGAAGAGCAGCAGCCAAAGGAGGAGGGCTGGGCAGCCCATGTTGGGAAGGCTTCCAGCTTCTGGAAATCATGGGGCTTCAGCTTTATATGCTCTCCAGGCTCTCCTCTGTAGGCGGGCCTGTGCAACTTGATGCTCTTTTCAGGCTTGGATTGTCAGACATTCAGAGCAGGCGACAACTCATTTGCTTTGGCATTTTGTATATATTTGTTATGGGGAAAGGGTGATTCTACCTATTAGAGACATTCCATGGAACAGTTGGAAGGTGAAATTAGAGACAAGAAGAGATAAATTGTGTGCTAGTGCCTGGCTAGGCAGGTGGGACCCTCCAGCCCCTTAGGGGGAGAGAGAGGCCACTAGGAGCCCTAGATTTCATGAAGGTATCCTTTCCTTCAGCATGTGGCAGTTCCTGGTGGAAGAAGCTGCTGAAATCTACTTATCTTTCAATGCCCACACCAGCATTTCCTCCTTTCTTGTAGTTTTCCCGTATTCCCCAACTACATTCTCTATTTCCCAAAGCACTCACTTGGCACTTCTCTTGTAACACTCCATACATTCTGCCTTAATGGTATTTACTAGTGTTTTAATCTTATTTCCCCCATTAGCTTGTAAATCTTCCAGGGAAGGACTGCTCTTTGTATTATTTATAGTCCTACTTATAAGACTGCTTACTTCTAATATGCTTGGCGTGATGCCTTGTACTTAAACATTTGTTGAATTGAACTTGGAAGTACTCATTGATATCTGATGTTCTTCAAGTTATTGCTTCCCTAACAGATACTTAGATCTCTCTACTTAGATCATTGGCTTATAGTAACAAATTATCCCGTAATCTCAAAGAATTCCTCTCTGCTCTGAGTCTTAGGATATAAATCTTCTGGTAGAGAACACATCTTCTGGAGCATGTGTCTAACTCTGTATCCCTGTGAATGGAACAGTGGAAAGGACAGAGAGGTTTTGTAGACTCATTGGGCCTTAGGTCATGAGAAGGAGTTAGAAGAAGTTTGGAAGGAGTTGGAAGGAAGTATTTTCCCCCTGAATACTCACTCTAATCTTCTTTATTAAGACTAGTCTGCAAGTTGGGTGAATCCAATGTGTTGGTCACCGCACCCTGCAGGAATGGCCTCTGGGCTTCTCTTGTGTGCAGGATACCAAAGGTTAGCCAGGTCCACACCTGCTCATGATGGCAATAATAGGATCATGGGTAGGAGGAGGGTGACAGCTGTGACTTGAGTTCAAAGGGCCTGGGTCTTGTTCTCTCCTTTGTGATTTTGGGTAATGTATATAGCTTCACTGAGCCTTAGTTTCCTCATCTAAAAAAGTGAGATAATACTATGTGCCCTGCTTGCTTTCGAGAGTTATTGGGAGGACTCAGTAAAACTAGGCATATATGAGATTTGTAAATTTCACAAGCAAAAAGATTATTCTTTCTCAGTAGATGTCCTTATAACAGAGACACTGAGTTTTTCTGACAGTCTCAATCACATTAAATCATAGAATAAAATCAGTCAAATTTAGCCAAGGCAGGGAAAAAAAAGTAGGCATAAAGGGAGAGAGGGTATCACACAGACAAAAATAACTGGAGTGGGTGTGCTATTTCACAGGCCAAAAGTGAATCTCGTTTGTTTCCTATAACTCAACCTCTCTTTGGAATCCCCATTCTGTCTAGGGAAGACTATAGAATTTAGTTAAAATAAGTCTAAATAAACTCTGCCATTTCAAGTTTATTCTCAGTAAATCCAGAGTTTTCCTCCCCCTCCAGGTCCCTGGAGTCCTAAATCAGGCATGGCTTTCAGTGGGGAATCCTTGGTTCCTGGATGTTGGCTTTCGTATATATTGCCATCTACTAAGGTAGATGTCCCCTCCTATCCAGGCCTCAGAAGTGATTCTCCTTCCACAATCGTACTCAGTAAGACCTCCATGCTCCTATCTGGTCTGAAGTTGTTGGGTTGTCACTGATCTCCTCAGCATCTCTGACCATGACCATCACACCACTATGGGATCCTCCAGCTCCCTCGCTTATGCATGCGTTCTCTCTTCCTCTTCTAACTTCTGTAAACTTCTCAGGGATATGAGCCACTCCAGAGCCATCCCAAGTCCTCTTTGTCTTTGACAAACCACCCACCTCTCTTTCCTCTTTGACAAACCACCCTCACACTGTAGGGCAATGGGGAACTTGAACAAGGGTCCCACCACCTAAGGTTTTAGATGGCAAAAGGGACATAAGTCTCTTCTATGCTCAGATCCCACAATCCCCCCCAATTGCCTGGGGAGTCTGTCATGCTGTGGGCATCAGATACCCATGAGCGTCAAGCTCCCTTTTCACTTCTGTCCTCCCAACACTTCAGAGGACTTTTAACCAAATGGATCTTCCTCCAAATATTTCCTATCTTACATCTTTTGAACAAAAAGTCAATAACATATTTTCACTTCCTAGTGCTGTTGCCCCTGGATGGAGGGCAAAAAGAGGGGGGAGAAAGGGCATAGAGTAATACTTCACAATATTGTCTCATCATACAATGAAGTAGACAAATCTTCCAGTTGGAAACCATCCTGCTGGTGAAATGAAGCGAGGCTTCAATGTAGGACTCGAGGGTTGATTATAGGCTCTTCTACCTGGACTGTTTCAGCTCTCTGCACCTCTGTTCCCACATGTAGCAATAAAGACCAGTATCTCCCAGCGTCATTGTTAATAATCAAGAATATGTATCAAAAACACCAGGTAGAATGTGTGGAACATACACTGTAGCTGTTGTTCCTAATTGTTATTATTAAGAACAGTTGCTCCTCCCTACCCATGGAGTTGACAAAAAACTACTTGAAATGATATGTGAGGAGGAGGTGCGAGATATTTTCATTACGGTAAGTGTTGAGAAGTTGAATTTTACAAATAATAAACCGATCTGAGTCTTTGACATTCCAACCATGAATACTAGGATTTTGGATAAATTGGACCAAAACAAAAAATTTATTAGGACAAACTTTCAGTTGTAAGATGAATAAGTTCTGGGGATCCAATATGCAGCATGGTGACTATAGTAAACAACACTGTACTACATGCTTGAGAGTCTCCTCTAGTAGAGGATATCAAATCATTACATTGTATACCTTAATGTACACAGTGTTGCTGTCAATTATGTCTCAGTAAACCTGGGGAAATTTTTAAAAATTTTTATTAGAGGTGGTGGCCCTCTAGCACAATGAATATTCACATACTGTGATGAGTAGTCTGATCGTTTAAGATCCAGTTCCAACCAAGCTTCTGTGGAAAGCATGCAGCCTTCCCTTCAGAAACTCTCAAGGGACCCAGTGGACACCTGCCTGAAAATCTGATATTTAGGCATCCGCGTATTCACCATGGCCACTGCTCTTTGTTGCAAGCTGGATGAGCCTGGAATGAGTCTAGAAAAGCGCAGACTGAGAGAAGAGCAGGGAGGACATGCCTTCAGTGGCAGCCTGGGAAGGCTCAGCTGTTTCCTGGAAGTGGCTCTAAGGGGGCCATCTTCAAGTGAGCAGTGACGACATGCTGCTATTTATTGCTGTGGTGATGGGAAAAAAACCTACCCACATCTCTACTCCTTCCCTCTTTCCCTTCCTCTCTCTTCCCCTCCCTCCTCCCTCTCTTCTTCCCTCCTTTCTACCTTCCTTCCAATATACACCTACTGAGCACATACTGCACGCCAGACCCCATTCCAGGCACTGAGGATACATCAGTGAACAAAACACACCACATCCCCTGTCCCTGTGGAGCTCTAGATTCTAGTTGGGCAAGATGGACAACACAGACCAAGAAAGATATACAGCGGGTCCTTGGGTAAGCACTGTGGAGAACAGTGAAGTAGGGAAGGGGGAGGGAGTGTGGGGGAGGAGGGAGCCACTGGAAGCAGGATGATCAGGGCAGGCCTGGTAGAGAAGGTAGCATTTGAGCAGGGACAGCTGGACAAGGCAGAGGGTAGAGCCTTCTTGATGGCAGGGGAGAGCATTCATCGGGCAGATTTGGTTCGGACCACCCTGGTGCCAATGTTCTAAATGCCCCCGTGGGGCCAGGTCAGGCTGGGGCCTGGGACGTGGGGCCTAGGATGCTGGTTGAACCAGTTTGGGCTCATAGATCAGGAAACCATGTGGGGCAAGAAGAAATGAAGTCCCAAGAGGCCTCCAGGGCCTGAAAGGGCAGAGTTCTAGGGCTCTTTGTAATGTTGGCAATGACAGGAGATACATTAAAATGCCAATTTAAATGAAATGTTGAAAGACTTTCAATTTTCTCCTTTTAGATACTGCATTATCTAAAGGAAAATATAAATTTTGGCTTGAATAAGTTGTGGGGAGTACTAACATAGCAATATTCTCACAGTGCTAATCTCCCCTTCTGCTACTAATGACCTATATGACCTTGGGCAAGTGCCTTAACCTCACTCAATTAGTTCCCCCTTCTGTAGAACAGGGATAATACGTCATACTTGCCTGATGCGGGAGGCAGGCCAAGTCAGTGACACGGGAGATCCTCTCCAGGACTAAATCTAAACCTTGGCTTTTCATCAATCATGTAAGGTTATGGAAGCACAAGTGAAAAATTTTAGGGTTGAATTTAATCAAAAGCTGATGATGTATGTTATAACCTTTGTTAACGTGAAGAAACTAACACATGTTCACTAAAGAAAAATGTATAAATACATGAAAGTTTGGAGAAGAAAATAAAATCACCACTCCAAGTTACACATTTTTAGTATGTTAGAATATTTCCTTTAAAGCCTTTTTTTAGGTATATATGGCTTTTGTTGTGTTGTTGTTATTAATTCCCTCGTCACCAATTTTGGGTTCGCACTTTATGTATGGTGGTATGGTTTTGTATATTGCTTTATTTTTAACTTCTTATTATATCATGAGGAATTTCTAGTTTAAATGTTCTTTGAAAACATGATTCTGAATACCTGCGTAATATTTCATTCAGAGAATGCTCCATAATTTATTCCACTCGTCTTCTATTGTTGGCAACTGAAATTGTTTCCAATATTTGGCTAAACTGGATGCATTTTAAAGCATTTAAAGCATTAGGTGGTCTACCTCAGGTCAGAAGTTGTCTCCAAATGGCCTCTGCTGCATTCCGTGGCCTGCACTGGCCCCCGGATAGCCACCTCCCACCCACCTCACTCTGGCTTCTCCCAGAGCCTCACGATTCTTTTCCATCTGTTTTTGCGGGGGCCTGCGGCTCTAAGGAGCAGGTTAAGTACTGATGTGGGGATGGGGAGAGGTCACTGGGGGAGAAGCTGCTCCTGAAAAGTGGTAAGAATTAACAGGAAACTCCTATCCTATCTGTTCACCATGAACAGAAACAATAAATTCTTTCACTGGAATAAAATGCAGTCGGGTTGTGTTATGCTGACATTTAAAGCAAGTGAGACTTCCTGTTCTTCTTAAGCGTTCAGAAGAAAACATTAGTTTCATTGGTCCCCATGTCAGACCAAAGCCCCATTTATCCCACTAAGTTTGTGCCCACCTTGCAAACATCACTGGACACTAAGGAAGTTAGACCCAGGGGAGGCAGAGGTTATGGATGAAATCCTGCAGGGATTGGTCAGCCTCTTGGTTCATGGGTCTCAGGTGGCCTGATGAGGCCTGATTCTGCAGAGGGGCTAACGTGGAACAGGTGACATTTGCTGAGTGTTTCCTATGTCCCCACACCGTGCTAAGTGTTTTGTGTGCACATCGCTTAACCCTCCCAGCTCTCTAGGAGGTAGATGCTGTGTGTCATCCACATGTTACAGATGTGGGGATTTGTAAAGCTGGCTTGGTACATTGCCTGTTCATCGAAGTCTCTGTGGTGCCTAGATCAGTAGGATTCAGTTAAGATTTATTTAAAAAAATAAATGAATTTGTAGATGTTCATACCAGTAGCTGGTGGTACAGACAAGATATCAATCCAGGGATCCTGAATTGTTTGGCTGCATCAGCACAAGCTGCAGCCCACAGCTGGAAAAAATAGTCACCCCCAAGACAGTGATCAGGGGTAACTTGTTTGTGCATGGAGAACACATCTTTAACCTGAAATAACTGGGGCTGAGTTTATCATACCATTATTTATTTATGTTTATGTCATCTCCTTCAGGAAAGAGAATCTAAGCTGGTTATAAAAATGCATGCAATCTAAAAAGATAAAATTAAAACAAACAAGAGTGAGGAAGCTGGGGTGAAACAAGATAAGAGCAGGAAAAATAAATTGAAGCCAAGAGCAGATGTTGGAAGCAGGAAAATTAGATAAAGAATAAACAATTTGAAAAGGGCATTTTTAATCCTCTAGTGATGAAAAGATGATCTTGATATAACTATACTTCCTTTGACTGTCATATAAATCACCAAACAGCTAATGTTACAAACTTGAAATGTGGTCCAACTAGATATTTTAAACTTTTATTACTTAAGAGGTCTTCAAAATCACATAGGCACGTCTCCCACCTAGGACAGAGACTGTGTTTCCATGACAAAGTGGCAAAGACACAGCTTAGGGAAGCTGACCTAAAAACTACTTTTACTGGTTCCTCTGAAAAACCTTTTTCTAAGTAAACAGTGATCTCAGATGACAATTCTGATAAATCTCACAACTTTAGTCCTATTCCTACATGACAGAAAAACTCACAAGATGAAACTATAATGATGATGAACACACATTACAGAACTCACTGCATCCTAAATACTAGGTCCAAAGTATGTGATCTCAATTCAAAGTGGGATGAACTTGCTTACTCGTATTTTGTTTTTTAACTCATTTTTTGAACAAAAAGCTTTCTTTCCTTAAACAAGAACAATCTAATGCATAGGTTTTAAGTCATGGAGAGTTATATTTTAGGCTATTGTATTCAAGGTTTTCCTCAGGGAAGCACACACATTGACTCACTACAGCTTGTGCTCTGCTGGGTATGGATTCATTTTTGTTCCTTTTCTTGTCTCACATTTTTTCTGAACCCCACTTTCCACTTTGTCATCACCAGCGTCTTGAGCTTCTGTATCACAGTTATCTTTGTAATCTTCTCCTGTGAAGTAGTTATCAATCGTAGGACTATACATACAGTCATGGAGAAAGTGCCCTGGTTTGTAATCTGCAGCAAAGACAGCTTCAACGGAAGCGTTCAAGTCTTCCCTCTCAAGAATAATTGAAGAAAGAACAAAGGAAGCTGGTCTGCTCCCTGTTCAAACATTTCTGTGTCTCTTGCATTTTTACTATTTTAATATTTTACTATTACTTTTCGGAGTGGCATTCTTCCTTTTCTCTTATATAGGCTGACGCACTATGCAGCCTGTCATGTCTGCCCTGCTGGAGAGGAGGGGACCAGAATTGTCTGGGGCTAACCTCATTTTATATGTCAACATCTCATCTGTGAAATACCATTAGGCTCAAGGAGAATCCCATTGTGAGACTCATAGGCTCACCAACATCTGGAACTTGATTCTGGAATATTCAGGGGCTCTACGATAGTTTCGACAGGTTTCAGAACTGTGTTTGGGAGCAATTTAATATTTTTAAACACAGTTCACCAAAAATGGTGAACTGTATGCATAGTTTTCAACCTTGGCCACACATTGGAATCACCTGGAGATATTTACAGAATGTTGATGTCTGGGTCCCACACCCCAGGTTCAGATGTGATTGGTGTAGGATGTTGCATGGCCACCTAGATTTGTGAAAAGCCTCCCCAATCTCTACCCCTCTCCAGGTGAATCCAATGTGCAACCAATGTCAAGAACCACTGCTTTGAGATCATCTTTTCCTTCACACTTTCCCTCCTCAAGCTTTGCCTTCTCTTTCATTCCCTCAAGCAGTTCTCTCTTCAACTCTTGGTTTCTTATTAATTCATCTTCTGCAGGCTTTTATCTTACTATGAAGACCTCTTATCTAACAGAGGCTGATAGAAACAAGCATACTCTTTTTTCAAAATCAATAATTTCCTCATCTAATGTAGGTTATATTTGGGCACATTTTGAGTGAAGAAATTTGATGATGTATTAGTTTGCTAGGGCTGCTGTAACAAAGTACCACAGTCTGGGTGCCTTAAACAACAGAAATTTACTATCTCATGGTTCGGCAGACTAGATATCTGAGATTAAGTTGTCAGCAAGGTTGGTGTTTTCTGAAGTTTGTGAGGAAGACCCTATTGCACGCCTCTCCCCTAAATTTTTGTGGTTTGCTGCCAATCTTTGTTGTTCCTTAGTGTATGGAAGTACCACCCCAATCTCTGCCTTCATTCTTGGTGTTCTCTCTCCATGCCTGTCTGTTTCCAAATTTCCCTTTTATAAGGACACCAGTCATACTAGATTAGGATCCACCCTAATGACCTTGTTTTAACTTGATTACCTCTATAAAGACCCTATCTGCAAATAATTCACATTCTGAGGTAATAGGGGTTGGGAATTCAACATATGAATTTTGGGGAGACACAATTCAGCCCATAACCTATGGCATTAACTGGATGCTCAGCCACCATAGGGGAGACTTAAATCTTTATCTTCATCAACAAAGTCAGCAGGCACAATTGCAAACACAATATCCTCAGTTCTAAAGTGAAAGCCATCAAAGGCAAAATGGAGAGCTCCAGCTCATGGTCTACTTCCTCAACACTGTGTTCTGACTCTTCATCCCCATTTCTGCCATCTCATCCTTTCATCCCTCCTCCTGAGGCATGTTTGGCCTTCTTGGGAGCATCAGAATCATGAGTGCACTCAACTGCTTCAGTACTGACACGTGTCTCTTGACACTACCGTTCTTAATACTCCTGCTCCATTCTCCTCATCCTTTAGGCTTCACATCTAGTTGGCCTCCTTGGTCAAATGCGTCCACTTCCTTGACACCACATCAAACGTGTTGAAAGAGTGACTGATACTTCAATTGTCTGCTAACAGCGGCTGCAGTTGATATGCAGGACAGCAAAGATGGTGAAGATGACAGTGACTGCTGCTGATGTGACCACAATGATGGGCAGGGGCTGCAGCTGCTGCTGAGGGGACCACAACTAAAGGAGGAGATGGATCTGAGATGATGGTAGTGGTAGTGGTGGAGGATGCTAGGAGGGGACTACAATGGGTCATAGTGGTTGAGGCGACACAGCTATGAGAACCATAAATCTTGCCTGTGACTAAAAGGATGGTGACAGAGAAGGAGAAGCTGGTGAACTCAGTAGCCACTGTAAGGTTCTACAGATCTCTCTATGAAAATTGCTATTAAAAATTCTAACAATTGATTTCCCGTTTGTAAAATCAATGGGCTCTTGAACAAGAAAGAGGCAAAGCATTGCACAATCAAGTGGTGCTTAGCCCGCCATTTTGAGATTCTCAGCACTGGCCACTCGGGTTCTTCCCAGGACTCTGTTCCAAGGCACACAGTTGAAAGATCATGAACATGTACTCCCCTTGGGGTTAGATCCCGAGTAAGATATACTGTAACTCCCTCCCTCTTACCCCACAGGAGTTCTAGTATCTTTAGGAGATGCTTTGCCAACTAAGGTTTTAAGATAAGATGGTTTCATGTTTGCATACCGTAACTCACACGGTCTTTTTATGCATGCTCAATTGGGTTCAGCCTTCTCAGAGGAATGCGACTCCTTCCTGGGTAGGTCCTGACTGGGGCAAGAGGTCTATGGGGGAAGTTCAGAGAGGGACCAGCTCTCTACACCATCTTCTCGTGATGTGGAGAGAAACCCAAGCTCTTAACAATAACTCTTAAGCTCCACCTTAATTTGTGGAAAAGGCCAGGGTTTCATATAGACATTTGAAAACCCAGGGAAAGCGAGCAAAGGCGCTCCAGATAGAGAACACATCACATCTCCAGGCAGGAACAGATAGTTGGGGGGTGGGTACACTCTACATTTTATGAAACATATAGGAGACTCCACCCCAAGATGAGGGTGATACCTGGGGAAGTTTCCTGAAAAACTGAAGATGATTCAGGATTGAGACCTGCAGCTCGTTATCGTTGTACCACTGTAAAAAGAGTACCGAGCCTCCTATGTGCCCCCCCATAACCACTTGGAGCCCCAGCTGCTTTCCTGAGGCCCAACATAAAACATAAACACAGCAATAAATCTGGTCAGCGCCCTGTGCTGTGCCCTGTGCTGTGCCCTGTATTGAGGCTTCATTATTTCAAATATCACCCTGCCTATCACAACAGGTTACTGAGGCTATTACTCTGGTTTGTTTTGGAATCAGATGCCTTCTAGAACTTTTGTTGTTTTAAATATATATGTGTATTCAAATGAGTTAAGACATGTATAGCTTATAGATTGATGCCTGCTCGTAGTAAATGTTCAATGAATATTAATTATTATTATCGTTAATCTTGGTGGTTTTTCTTATTTCAGAGCAAATCTGTCATTTGAGAGTGGGGACAGAGGGCACTAGACCCTTGCCTCCCCGTGTTTTCCTGTGTGAACATCCCCGGCTCCATATTCAATTTCAATCTCCTTATCAGACTAATTTTCACCGTTCAGTCACCACACCATTTCCTGGGAATCTAACCTCAGATTATATTGAGATTGGTGGTTTTTTATTTTGTTTTGCTTTTTCTAATTGTAAATTGTGTGACCTTAGGCAAATCATTGAAACTTCCCCTCAATACACTGGCTTCTTTGTCTGCAGAACTCCCTAAACGGACCTCCTGAGGGGGAATAAGTAGGAGGCGTGTCCAGGGACCCCTGCCCTGGCATGCGGGTCTTATTGGGAGGGGCAGCCTGTCTCCAGGGCAGGATCAGCTGTGACCAGGACCTGGGGCATGCCCTCTACACAGGTTACCCAGGTGAAGGCAGCTTCTATGGGTCCTTCCCTACAATCTTGTTTTGCACATTCACAAATGGGGCCTCCTGGAAGCAAAGACCCTATAAATGCAAAATAACTCTAATTTGCACCTAGGGGTAGGTGGTGGTGTGTGTTGTTCTCTCTTTTGAGCAGTCTCTTTTTCCTTGCTATTTAATTCCAATACAGTTTTCCCTGTCATTTCTTCCCTGCTGCATCTTAGCCATTTTCTCATCTAAGCTGTCACAGATTGGGAGCGGCAGATCTAAGACTTGAACCCAGAACAAACCTTTTCACTGGAAGGCTGTAGGTTTCTTCTCAAAATGAAAAAACGGGCTCTTTCTCTTCCTTTTTTTTCACTGTGTCTCATTTGTATGGGTCACTGTTGGTGTGAGCAAGACTCTGAGCTGACTAGTTAAGGTTCTCGGTCATATCAGCAGCAAGGAGTCTCCAATGCTGGAGTGCACAGCGCATAGGTAGAGGACTAATATGATTTGTTTTTCTTATTTGCACTTAAAGTTAATCACCTTTTTTTTTTTTTTTTTTTTTAAACCTAGCTTGGTTCTTTGGGTTTGGTCTGTAAAACCGATAATCTTTTATTCTCACTTCCTGGAATACTATATCTTAATTAGATGTTAGAGAAAAATATGTATAGGTCTTAAGAATTAAGAGCGATTATTCTGAAGCGTAGTGTATCAGATTTTGGCAGAATAGGGTAGAAATCTAGGTCCCAGGTGTTTCTGTGGCAATTTATGTTAGCTCACTCTTGGACTGACTTCCATCTTCCTTGTCTCCATTTGGATTTGGTAATCCAGGTTCCAAATCACTTTACAATATTGTTGTTTTAAGTTTTTTGAAAAAATCAAGCATTAAAAAGAATACTTGGAGTTGTAGAAACTCTTTCTGAAGTATTTGCAGAGTCAGATCAGCTGAAATTGTAGAACGAACAGTCTTCTTAATCTTTGTCCATGGAAAAAGTCCCCTGGGGGGTCACGATTTTAAGTGAAGTGACTAGCACTGTCTTCTCTGCACATGGGAACCTGAAAAAAGCTTGTACATTAAATACTTCAAGTCTAGTTAAAAAGTGCCAGAGTCAGATAAAGTCACTTTATTTTTCCCATGTACTTAAAAAAAAATTGTATTGCTTTAATTTGCCTAAAACCAATGACTTAAAACTATAACTGACATTTTCAATATCTGGGAAGGAATTTGCTACACTTCACACACACACAAAAACATTTGTATAAATTGTGAAAGTTTGGAGAACACCACCTATGTATATTTCTTGGAATAAGAAGAACATTCTTTTCCCTTTCCCTAACTTTTAAAATAGTTGAATATTTCTGCCCCTCCATAATTGCTACATAAGGTTATAGTACAGATAAGTATATAATTCTTGGAGAAGCTTGTGAAGAATAAATAAATAAAAACTTTCTTAAGGAGAGGGGTGTCCTGGTAGTGTTTTGGTGACTTTTACATCTAAAATATGTTTCTTTTATTTTTTTCATGCTTAATCATTGTACTAGTTGCCTAGGCTTAAGATATCTTAAAGCTACGGTCTGTAGTTACAGGTGCAGTTATTTTTCAATGGATCTTTTCTAAATTATGCACCCCCCCCTCCTCCCAAGTAAACCTCATTTGTACACAATGAATTGCAGCGAGAGGCCGCATACCTAAATGATTCCTGGGGAAAAGCAAGAAAGACCTGATTGAAAGTTAGTGCTATTGTCTGTTTAACAAAGGTATAGAGATAGTCATCCACAGGGAAATTCTGTATAGAAATTACTTATATTCAGCCTGAAAGAACTGTGATCCAAACTTAACATGACTCGGAATGTGAAAGTGGAAAGAAAGGAAGAAAAGACAGGCTATGCTAACCACAGAGTAAGAAAGACTTCAACCTTAATGACAGCCTAAGTAAGAACATTTAACACTGACATATGTTGGTTTCTAATTCATAATTATTAAAATGTAGATGGAGAATAGTTTGCACTTTTGAGGTGGCAAATAACCCACCTGAAATTACAGTATTCAATAGTTCATCAACACCAATATATTGTCTAGGTGCCAACAGTACAACCTTATACAAGAAAGAAAAACCTCCTGCCTCCTTGGAACTTACAGTCTAATAGCAGGAGGAAAAGAATAATAAGATTTTATTTTTCAATAAATAAAACTTTATTATTATTTATTTGTTTCTCAAAAAAAAAACAAAACAAAAAATCTAGAGAGTAGTAAGTGCTATGATGACATATTTTGAAATGAATATATAAAAAGGATAATACATCATGACCAAATGCAGATTATTCCACAAATTCAAGTTGGTTTAATATTCGAAAATAAATCATCACCATATTAACAGAGTATAGGGAAAAAAAGTTTGATCATCTCAATAGATGCAGAAAAGACATTTGTCAAAATTCAACACCTATTTATCACAAAGGGAACCTCAACTTAATAAAGGCAAAACACTAAATGCTTTTCCCTAAGACTAGGAATAAGACAAGTATATCTGCTCTCACCACTGCTATTCGACATTTTATTGGAGGTCCTAGCCAGTGAAATAAGGTAAGAAAAAGAAATAAAAAGCATGCAGATTGGAAATGAAAAAGTAAAACTATATTTTTAGATGATGTGATCATGTAAGTAGGGAATCTTATGAAATCTAAAAAAGAAAATCTCATAGAATTAATAAGTGATTTTAGAAAGGTTGCAAGAAATAAGGAAAATTTAAAAATCAATTGTATATCTATTTACTAGCAATAAATAATAGGAAAATGAAATAAAATTACCATCTATAATAGCATAAACAGCCTATAAAATTCATAATGGTAAATTTAACAAAACATGTATAGGAACTATACATTGAAAACTATAACATATTGCTGAGAGAAACTAAAGAAGATCTAAATAAATGGAGAGATATGCCGTGTTCACATATTAGACAAGTCAATATTATGAAGATCCCAATTCTTCCCAAAAGTTATCTATAGATTCAATGCAATCTTAGGGGCTTTTTGAAAAAATTGACAATTTCATTCTAAAGTTTATACAGAAAAGCAAAGAACTTAGACTAATCAAATCATTTCTGAAAAAGAACAAAGTCGGAGGACTTACACTATCTGATTTCAAGGCTTAATATAAGGCTATATAGTCACGACAGTGTGATATAGACATAAACTAGACATGTACATCAATAGAACAGAATAGAGTCCCCCAATGGACCCACGCACATATGGGCATTTGATTTTTGACTAAAGTGCCAAGGTAATTCATTGGGAAAGGGACAGTGTTTTCAAAACTTGGTATTGAAACAATTGGACATTAAAGTGCAAAAAACCAAACCAAACCAAAACCAAAAACACCTTGACCCATATCTCCACCATATCCAAAATTAACTTGAAGTGCTTTGTAGACTTAAATGGGAGTAAAATGGGAGTGGGGGCCAGGCAGAATCTGTTGCGGTACTTAAATGATTATTTTTATCTCTTTTCACTGAGTGTCAAAATCTGAATTCACATAAATTCTGTGTCTGATGTGTGTTTGTATACTTTTTTAAAAGCCTGTTTCATTTGCCATTTCTATCCAGATGTCACGTTTTTGTTACCTTGATAGATGCCATCTGAGTGTCCACCCATCACCTTGAGCCACAGGGACAAAGAACAGGAGTCCTGCCAGAAAGAGATGCCAGCAATGTTTGCATCAAGAGGAGTTGAAGTCTTATTCCACTTATATCCCAGACCTGCTGGACACTCGTCCTCACTTTAAGCCAAGAATAATTCTCAAATGTCTCTCTTTGTAGCAAAGAATCTGCACTTTTCAAGTTTGAATGCGAATACTGTAGACTAGCACCATTTTTTACATTTAAAATGACACTTTTTTAAAGGTGACATCACTACTCAAATAAATTAAATTTCAGAGTAGTGCAGGATCAGCAAATTCTAAAACAGAGACAATGCAGAGAAGCAGGGAGCAGCCTTTGGAGGTCTTCCTTCATTTGGCCCCAACTTGTTCCAAGTGCCCTGGACCTACCCAAATTCTGTCTCTGGATTTCTGATCTTAAGTTACATCCTAGACACAAGTACGACTTGCTGCCTCTCCAAGGCAGGCTGGGAACTAGGATTTTCAACTGTGAAGTCTCCCCTGGGGCTGGAACACTGGCCTCGGGACTTTCCTGGAGGGACAGGACAGAGAGAAGCTGAGTGGCCGGAGCTGGCGTCTTCAGCTGGGGCCCTCTGGTGCTGCGCTCAGATGTCAGGGGAGCAGCTCAAGAGAGGCCACCGAGGAGATGCAGGGCTCTGGGACTCCAGGATGAAGGAAACCTCCATGGAACAATGGCAGATTTGACTTCCTTCCTCCTGTTGGCAGCTCTCATCCATGCCTTTGTTCCACCATAGAAGAAAGAGGCATGTGTGAGTCCTCAGCCCTCCCCTGCGTACGCCTGCACAGCCAGGTGGAGACCTCTCCCCAATATGAAGTCACCCACTCTGAAAATGCCTTCAACCTGCTTCTTTTAACCCATCACCTCTACTACTTCCAGGCCTGTGGCAGTTTGCAGAGTCTATTCCATGACAAAAATTCACAGAGACCCAGGAAGGTGGATAAACTTATATATTCTTTCCCCAAATTCTCATACACCTTATCTCTGAACACCCATAGTTTTGCCCTGTGGGAAGTTTCCCTGAGCCCCGGCTGGTAGGTGTCTGCTCAGCATTGCCAGGGTACTCCTTTCTTGCACTTGCTATAATGTGCATTTTGTTCAGCACTGTCCTATTTGCCTGTCCCACTCCACTTCATGAGATCCTCCACAACCCTATCTTGTCCGTCTCTGTGGTCTCAGCGTCCAGCAAAGAGTTGAGTTCAAGGCATGAATGCATGCACACATGAATGTATGTATAGATGTGTGTGTACTAGAGAACACATAACCAGAGAAAAACGTTCTCCCTTAGAGTACTACACTTAAGTAGACTGAAATATCGTACTCTCATCCCCATGTAACAAGCTTCTATACTGGCAAGTTTTGCCAGTAACGTCAATACTTGCAAAACAAATGTTTAATGGTTAATCCATCCCATAGGGTGCTTCTGTAGATAAGAGAAAAAGTGAAAAGTTTGCCCACACATCAGTCAAGTGCCAATCTCGTCTCATCACTACATCACAACCCTAAATGTGCCAGGTCTTTGCCTCTGTATTTAGTGGCTCCACATTGCTCTTGGGACCCAGATCTGCCACCAGACCACATGACATTGAGTGACTCCTCTTCAGCTCTGTCTCTTTAACTCTCCACGGGTGGAATGGACCACCTGGTAAGCGCTCCATCTGGTGAGCTAGATGGGATGTACCTCCCAGACATGGCCAATTCCTTTCCTCTCACATTCTGTTTTTGGTAGTTCACTTCGTCAGATGGGGCATGTAGCAACCCAGGTAGGGGACAGAGCTGAATCAGATGTCAGTGGGAAATGGAGTCTGGACTCTGCCTAATCCCACCCTTCCGCATCATACATCCCCCGCTCCCATCCCTCCCCATCATGAGAGGAAGAGTAACACCACACACCTACAATCTTGGCGTGGTTTGGCTCCAGGGAGAAGGGTCTTTTCTCTTATTTTATTTGTGTCTGGATTTCACAATGACTGACAGGCAGGAAGGAACATTCCAAGTACAAGAAGGCTGCCCATCCCGTCTCCTGCAGTGTCTGGTTGTCGTGGGACCAGCAGAATTATGGTCCAGTTTGTGTGGCGCCATCTTTATGCCAGGCTAATACAGGAAATTGTTATTTAAAGATAAGGGAAACCACAGTTAACACCCTCCCTCAATAATCTGATGGAGTCTCGGAACTGCTAAATCATTTCTGTATTAGCCTATGGAAAGTTTAGCTGATCTCTAGCTGATGCTTCAAGGAAGCCATTAAGCCCAGTGAGCTCAGGCATGACCTTGGCTACAAGCTCAGGCAGGTACTCTGGCTTCATGGGCAAAGGGCAGGTTTCATAAGCGTGGACCTAGGGGTGACTCCAGCAGTGACAGAGGGACAAGAAAACACCCAACTCACGCCATGGCAGAAAGCCAAGGAGGAGACGGTAATTTAAAGCTAGAAAGGAAAGGCTCATTTTAAAATGAAAACATTTGAAGGCAAATCTACAGACAGAAAGTAGACTAGCGGACTGGTAGTACCAGGAGATTAACTGTAAACGGGCATGAGGGATCTTTTTGGGGTGATGGAAATGTTCTAAAACTGAGTTGTGGAGACAGTTGCACAACTTGGCAAATTTATTAAAAATCATTGAATTGCATGTCTAAAACAGGTAAATTTTATGGTATGTAAAGTACACCTCAATAAAGTTGTTTTTAAAAATTAAACTGTTGAGTATACCATCTCCTTTGAAGGAAGTTGTTATGCATGTCTCACTCTCCCACGGGAAAAGCGCCAACTCTTCAGCGTGCCTGGGTCTTCCAATCCTTGCCTGCCTCTTTTTCTGGCTTCTTCCTCCACCACATCCCTACACGCCCTCTCATCCTGCAAGCCCAAACTGCTTTCACTTCCTGAACATACCAGGCTCTCCTGGCTCTCTCCCCCTTTGCTGTTTTCTCCTTGTGGAATGCCCACCCCTCCTGCCTACCTGATTTGTCCTTAAGGAGTCAGTGCCAATGTCGCTTCCTCTGTAGAGCTATCAACTCAAGCCCAGATTCCTCAAGGTTGGCAGGAGAGACACTTACCAGGTGTAAGAGTGCTGGACCTCATGGACCTCAGCTAAGCCCTCTTTCAACGGACTCACCTTCTCCTTGAGGGGGGTCTTACTAACCACTGCTGACCCCAGGGTCCTGGCTGCTGACCTCAGGGTCCTGGCTGCTGACCTCAGGGTCCTGGCCTCAGAGGTACTATCCAGTCTCCCTCCTCCTGTCCTTCCTCTTGTCCCAAATGTAACCTTATGGCTGTGACCACACTGGAACAGTCAAGGCTCGGCTCACCATTCAGGTGACACAATCAGTAAAGAGCATGGAACCAAAAGATTCAGCTCATCTCTGGCTGTGATCCACCCTGGGGCCCTGGTCTGGCTCTTGGTTCTTGACTTTGCTCCCAGCCTACTCCCTGTGGCAGAGGCCCCCTTTCTCTTACCACTACAGCTACCTGCAAGAATGGCTAGACCTTTCAAGACCTAGAGGTAAGAGAGTAAGACCCAGAGAGTGGCAATGATTCCTTGTCCTGTTAGTTTAAAGCCTTTCTTCCATGTGCCCTTCTGCTGCCTGAGGACTGGCCTTGTCCCTTCAGAGAGACCCCTCCACCTCCTACCCGCAGTAGTGTGTCCTCACCTAAGCAATTCAACCAGGAACCAGAGCAGAAACCGACCCTAGAGATGCATGCTGTCCGAAGCTGAGGATTGTTTTTGCTCAAACTGTGGCCCCCTCCCTTTACTTCCTGGCCAACAGAGGTGAGTCTTGCCTCTCCTGGCCCAGAGCTGCTGGTTCACTTCATAGTGCCATCTTATGGTTTTTTTCATTCCACGAATATTTATTGAGTGCCTTCTATGTGTCAGGGACCATGCTAGGGGCTGAGAAAATAGCAATAAACAAGATAAAGGTAGTTCCTGGGCTCTTGGAGCTTATATTCCAAAGGGAGGAGTGAGACAATAATAAACAAAATAACTACAGATCGCTATAAGGCAGTGATTCTTAACCCAGCTGCATGGTAGGGCCACCTGGAGGACATCCAAACATTCGAAAGCCCAGGCCACGCCTCAGATAGATCACAGCAGAATCTCTAGGGTTGGGACCCTGGCATCAGCATTTTATAACATTCCCCAAATGGGTACTATGCAGCCCATGTTGAGAATTTCTGCTAGAAGTGCTTGAAGGAAATACATGGGATTGATGAAGAATGACTGGAGACGGGACCACATGACAAACAGTGGCCAGAGACCACCTTTCTGAGGAGGTGATTTTTGTTTTTTATGTTTTTCTTTTTCCAGCCCTCCAACCTAATATCACATTAGCATTGTTGGCAGTCAACCATATTGTTCACCCACATTGAACTTTTTTTTCTCAATTGAAGCTTGAGTTCTCTTGTACCAATTATTGTTATTAAGTACATTTCTTTCTGATCCTATTTTTTAAATTGAATTATAATTTACGTATATTTTAATGTTCAGATCTTAAGTATACAATATGATGAGTTTTGACAATTTATATGCCCATGTAAGCAGCACCCTAATCCAAATAGAGAACATTTTCACCACCCTGAAGTTGCTCTCATGCCCTCTTCTGGTGAACCCATTTCAAAGTGGTGGGAGCAGAGAGATTCTAACTATGCCGTGGATATATGATTGACCACACTTTGAGTAGCACCTTATATTGAGTAGTCCCACACACTGAGTTGCAACTTTGTTTCTCTTGGACTAGCAGCATTGGCATCACCTGGGAATTAGTTAGAGATGCAGATTTTTAGGTCTCATCCCAGATCTACCACATAAGACTCTGCAATTTAACAAGATACCCAAGAGATTTACATGCACATTAACGTTGGAGAAGCACTGGCCTAGAAGAACTTTCCAGGAGGCTGGTCCACCTTGAGCCAATGGTTTTGTAGAGGGAACTGTGATTTTAAAGCACACAGATTCTCATACAAAGTCTGGATATTATGCAATATTAGAAAGGAGCATCATTCCCATAAACCAAATGGGCTATCTACATAGAGAATCTTAGCCCTGGAGAGGTGAGAAGGCATGTGGGTCGTTGGAGAGCCATCTTTCAATGGGCTGCAAGATCCACCAGAGGGAGCAGAACCCAGGAGGTGACTGCATGGACAGATGTGGTGAGAGGGGAGGAGAGTCCCTGACTTTTTGTGTATGACTTTGGCACATATGCGTGTGAGTGTGCACACAGACGCACACACATACGCATACACACACTTCTTGATAGCCATTATAAAAATAATTTGGAAAATGTACTTAAAGAAAAAGAGGTGGAAAATAATTAAACATTAAAGTTATTAAAATGAGGGTGGGACATTAAGAAGGTTCAAAAGAAAAAAAAAATAACCAAAGGTTTTAGAGAATAATATAGGAGAATATTATTATAAATCTATATGTAATATAACATAGGAGAGTGTCATTCCTCCTTGGGGTAGGAAATGATTTCTTAAACAATAAATGGAAAGCACTAACTATCAAAGGAAAGACTGATAAATTGGAGTGCAACTCACAAAAAAGACAACTTTAAGAAAGGAGAGAAGAAAGTCAAGAATAGCAGATATTTGCAACATATTTAACTGGCGAAGGGCTTATATGAAGAATATATAAAGAAGTTCTACATATCAAAGAAAACAAAAACTTATATTAAAGAGTGGACAAAAGACTTGAATAGACATTTTGAAAAGGGTAATCTCAATGGCCAATAGAAAAATTGTTCCACCTCATTTGTTACCAGAAAAATGTAAATTAAAGCCACAATGAGAAATCACAAAATACCCACCAATGTTGGCAAGAGAGACTTCTCATACATTACTGGTGGGATTGTGAATTGGTAGAGACACTTTGGAATAGAGCTAAGAATTTTCTAGGAAATTGAAGCTACACATGCCCTAGGACTCATCAATCCCACTCCTAAGTATGCACCCAACAGAAAAGCATGCACATAACCCCAGGAGACATGTACAAGAGTGCTCCCCAAATCAGAAACAACGCAAATATAAGCAACAGAAGACTGATTAATAAATCATAACACAATCATACTAAACAACGATGAAAATGACTGAACTTAAGTCAAGCATATCAATAAGAGAGTCTGAAAAGCATAATGTTGAGGGAAAAAACAGACACAAAACAATACACGCTACATGAATCTATTAATACAAAGTTCAAAAATGGGTAAAACTATGTATGTCAACTAAAAACCTGATATAAAAAACCCATTTAAACAAATCATTAAAAACCTAACAATTATAAGGAGCTTTGGTGGTTAATTTTACGTGTCAACATGGCTGGGCCTTGGTGCCCAGTTGTTTTTTGGTCTGATCCATTTTCTGGATGTTTCTGTGAGGGTGTTTTTGGATGAGATTAACATTTAAAGCAGTGGACTTTGAGTAAAGCAGATTGTCCTCCATAATGTGGGTGGGCCTCATCCAATCAGTTAAAGGCCTAGAGAGAACAAAGACTGACATCCCCCAAGCAAGAGGAAGTTCTGCCAGCAGACTTGAACTGCAACATCAGCTCTTCCTGGGTCTCCAGCCTGCCGGCCCACCCTGCAGAATTTGGACCTTCCCGCCTCCATAATCATGTAAGCCAATTCCTTAAAATCAATCTCAATTAAAATTAACAATTAAAAAGTATGTATATATACACATGTGTACACATCCCATTGGTTCTGTTTCTCTGGAGAACCCTGACTAATGTGGTAGGTAAAAGTTTTTGAAATATTAATATGAATAGATGAGGCGAAGGCTACTGGGCAAAGAAATAAAATAAATATGAAAGTAAAAGATAAAGGATTAAAATGACAGGGAGCTAAGGAGAAAAAGTTGAAAATAAACCAGCACATGAGGTAGATGACTATGAATAAAAGTGAGGGCAAGAATAAAACCTAATGTTAAAATGATTGGGGAGAAATATCTTTAAAAACAAATAAAAACAAAAAGCTTGGGAATGGAAATGAGAGAAAGAAGTGAGCTAAAATCAGAAGTTTGTGGAACACCCAGTGTGAGGAATCGATTTCCCCATAGTGTCGAGACCCATTGCCATGGTGACATCCGTCCCAGGCAGAGTGGCAGTTGCCCTTTCTCACTCTTCTTTTCTCTGATGTCTGGAGGAGCCAAGTCCTGACTGCGGCATCCTTTGCTGCCTGTACCTGTTGGGACTGGGCCATAGCTTCTCCCTCTAAATATCTGGAGGTGGCCGGGCTGCTGGTCCAAGACCAGCCCTAGTATATCCCCCATCAGCCCACATCCCAAAGTAACCACTGCTGATGTTTCTGTGTATTTCCTTTTAGTCTTTTTTTCCACTTGCATATTTGTGTATTTACAGCATCCAGCTTATACTCTATATAAGGTTTGTATTCTGTCTTTTTTTCATCATATTGCATCATAAGCCTATTATTGGAAATTTGTCAGACTTGATTTTTGATATATACATAATATTCCATTATATATTATTCGTTGGTTGTCCCACAAATATTTGTTGAGTGCACACAATATATCAGGTGGTGTGTGGCTTGTGCAAGGTCACTCTTAATTAGCAGCTAGTGTAGAACAAATGGGTGAGTCAATGAATGCAGTGTAGGAGGCATTTTCTTTACCACTCAGAGGTGCTAATTGCTGATTTCCAGGTTCACAGCTGTTCCAGGTAACTGAACTTGCCTGTATGAATGGGAGGAGCACCCTTGTATTTTAGATGGCTGACATGGGTATGAGCACTGGACCAAATTCTAAACATTCTCCCTTTGGATTTCCTGGTGGAGGCAAAGGAAAGCTTTAGGACCAGTACTTACTTGTCAGAGACAACATAGCAATCCTCTTCCACGAGCTGCTTCTTTACTTCTTTAGTTATTTTTTCAAGAGGTAATACATTCATATGGTTTTAAATTCAAGACAAAATAATCTATACAATGAAAAAGCTCATTCCCACCTGTTCCTCATTGGCCAGGTACTCACCTAAGGTAACCATTTTATTAGGTTTTTTGTGTGTATTATTCTATAGTTTCTTTATGCAAATACAAATACACATGCTTATTTTTTTACTTTCCAACAAAAAAAGGTAGTCTACAATTTATATACTTTTGCACCTTGCTTTTTGCATTTAACAATATTTCTCAGAGATATTTCCATGTAAATAAAGATCTTCTTTCCTTGATCTTTATTAGTCTTATAGTTCTATTACTCCTATACAGTATTCCATTACATAGTTAACCATAACTTCTAACCAATCCCCATTAACAGACATTTGAATTTGCCACTAGGTTTGTCATCCCAAACAAAGCTGTGTTGACTAACCTGCTGCATATTTTATTTTATACACGTAATTGCTGGATTGAAGGGTAAATGCATTTGTAATTTTTGACATAAATTTTTTGATATAAAGCCACATTACTTTCTATAGGAGTTGTGCCAATATACATTCCCACCAGCAACATTCTTGATCCCACCTTTGGCCAGGAACCCAGGATGATTGTTTATTGAGTCAGCAATCTGAGCATCTGCTCTACACCAGGCCCCGTGCTAAACAACCACAAAGCAAAAAATAAGATGCTGTTGGTACCTGCTTTTGAGTAGAGGGAGAGACAAACTTATTGAACAGCCAAGTCAATATGTGACAAGACACTGTAGCATCATACAAGAAGTACTATAAGAACACGGACAAAGGGATGATTTATTCTGCAAAGAAATCTTCAGAGGAGGCAACACATGAGCTAGGCCCTGAAAGACAAGCAAGTTGCCACGAGGAGAGAGGTATTCGAGATAAAGGGCCCATAAACAGCTGCCTAGAAGCTGATTCCAAGGACCATGGACAGAGTGCATCGATGGAGCATGAGGAATTAAGGTTGGAGAGGTGAGCAAACATGAGAGAGAGATTTTAGTTGACTGAGTCTTCATCCCCCAAAAAACTGAGCAGTCTCTGTGGGCTTGTAAGTGGCAGTGATGTGGTCAGATTGTCTCCCAGCCACACTGTCTGCCTGCTCTATCCCTCTGGACTCCAGCATGCCAAGAGCATGGTAGTGTGTGTCCACTTCACCCTAGGGATCCTTTGATGCCTTTACTCAGACCTCACAATAGTTCCCATGTAGGCCAGTTATGATGCAAGAAAAACCTATGACTGTCCCTTGGGTTCCCACTAAACTGTCTTAGAAAGAAACTCCAGGTATTGACAGCTCCCATCCTGGCCTATTGCCGGAGTATGATCAGAGAATGGGAGAACAGATGTCAGAAGATTGGCAGAGAGAGGGCTAAAGATTCAAGAGCCCAAGAAAGGAAGACTGCAGAGGGGAAGCCAAATAAGAATGGAACACCAGTCAGAACATTCTACACCAGCGATTCCTTTCAGGATAAAGACTTCTTGTGCTTCCAAGGGGATCTATGTTCTGCTTCACCGTTGGGGTGAGTGTAACCTGTGCTTCCAGTCTATTCCTTCCCATCCATCTCCGACCGAGCCCACTCCGTGGCTACAGAAACACTCGTCACAGTGGCCCTAGCCTGACTAAAGTATAATCACCTTTTGTGAGGTTTCCCACTCCAAAAAGGATAACTAGGAAGATTCTTGCTGGAATTCTAATACACCTGCCTCTCTGCCTTCCAGGATATGGACAAATTTCTACAAATCTGACCCACGCATTGCCCTCGGGAAATACTCCCCCTTGGAAAAAGAGATTCTAGTAAGTGCCCTGAAGTTTATACATGGGATGGCCTGCTGAATCCAAGCAGTTAGGCTAGGGGGAGCCAGAGGTTCAAAAACTACCGGCAATAGAGATGTAAGAGTCCCAAACAGTGGACTCGAGTTGGCTGAGTCTGCTAGCAGCTTCCACACCTGCATTGCAAAATGCTCTCTTATTTCAAAGTCCCAGTTAGAAATATAACTATGAGTGATAACAAATGATGGGACCCGCCGTTTCTTGAGCCCTTGCCTTGCACTGGTTGCTTTCAGATATGTTGTCATATGGAGGCCTCATATTGGCCCTGTAAGGTCAATAAAATTCTTTCAAATGCGTAGTACGTAAGAAGGAGGGTCAGGATTTGAACCCAGGCTTGTCTGACCCTAAAGATCTGGCCTCTTTCCCCCTACACACTCAGCAGTGGAGAGATAAAGTGCCACTAGGTAATCCTTTCTGTGGGTGTCCTCTGCTCCTGTGCCCTTGAAATTTTAACAATCCTTTCCCTTGTAAGCGTCTAGGTGGTATTCACACTGTAGCAGCAAGAAGATTTCTGACTTACAAGCAAGAGGAAGAACGGAAAATGCTCAAGGAACTACAGTTGGTATCTTCAGACTACAAACAGGCGATGGAATATAAAAAACAACATTATCCTCCTTGTACCACTTGTGGGCCCCTAGAAAAAATATGGACGGCAAAGGTGATTGTGCCCCCAGAGGAGTTCAAAATGCCACAACGAGAGAGGCTAAACATCAGCAAGCACATAGAACGGATGCAGTTTGCTCGAGCCCTGAGAAATAAGCAGCTTTTACCCTACATTGAAAGGTTTAGGAGCTCTTCATTTCTGTCTGGAGGGGGCCTGGGCCCAATGGCAAAAGACGAGGCCGGAATAGACGAGGACGACGCTGACGCTGATTGCTGGGATGATGTCAAGCCAGAGGAGAGAGACAAGGCAGAGAACAAAAGCACAAAAAGACAAGAAATAAAAATGAACGTAATTTTCAAGTCAGAAGAACCAAAGAAATGTCTGACATATCACCCAAATGATCGGAAACCATTCCTCTCCACAAAGAAAGCGGAACGGTCCATCACTGGCTTAACGAACCGAAATCTTTTCCACTTAGCTGAATTCCCTGGAGACCTAATGCTAATGAATCAGGATTTTATATCACGGGGAGTCCACTCCAGTGGTGCCACGAAGGCCAACCACCTGGAAGAAGTCTGGAAATAGTACACGCACAAAGCTGCTTGTCACCATTATTAAAGTTTTATTTATTCCCCATGGTAACTGAGTGTCCTGGTCCTTGTTACTCCTGCAGCTCTACCCCAGGTGCCTTCCTTCTCTGTCTTCTTTTGGGACCCCATCTCCAGGAGGTCCTCAAGGTAAGACTTAGCTACTGAGGCCTCCTGGTTTCAAGCAACTCTTTTCTCTCAGCTCCCACCCTCACCAACAGCCCAGGCCTTTCCAGGATGCAAGTTCCTCCTTTCACCTATCCCCATGGGGTGTGTATCAGTTATCTATTTCTGTGAAACAAATCACCCCAAAATTTAGCGGCTTAAAACAAAAATCATCAATTTAGCTTATAATTCTAGGGGACAGCAATTCACGCTGGGCTCAGCTGGGCAGTTTTCCTGGTCTCACTGGGTTCCTTATCTGTCTGCAGTCCACTACAGGTCAGTTAGGTGACTCTCCTTCTGGAGATGACAACTATCAGCTGGGCCAATGGGAGTGACTGGGCCTCGTGTTTCCTTCCTCCAGCAGGCCAGCCCAGGCTTGGTCACAGGTCCATCGTAGGATTCAGGAGGGTAAGTGGAAGTTTGCAAGGTCTTTTGAAGCCAAGACTTAGAACGAGCACATCATTACTTTGTCACATCACTGTTGGCCAAAGCAAGATACAAGGCCTGTCCAGATGCAAGGGTGGGTAAATGGACTTCATCTCACGATGGGGGGAGTTGCAAAGTCATACTGCAAAGGCATGAACACAGGAAGGCAGGTACGGTTGGGGCTGTGATTGCTATCAATCTACTACAGAGTTCCTGGAGCTGGGACCAGCCTGTAGCCCAGAAGGGGAAAAGAACACTACTCAAGGAGGAGGCTGCCTAGGCCTAAATATTAGAGGTCTGTTTTATCCTCTCCACTTCTTGCCTAGGCATGCAGCTTCTACCTTGGAAGGCATGCAGCTGGCCCATTCCTGGCTTTATCTCTTTGCTGCCCTCCTCTTCAATGCAGTCAGGTGACCTGCACCTTTCCCATCAAGTCAAGTGCAGGCACAGGACACACAAGGCTGTAGCATGCACAATTCCTTTGGGCATGTCACGAGGAGGGTCCAAGATCTCCGAAGTCAGCTATTGCTACCCCCATTAAGGCCCTGCCTATGCCCCGAGGTGGCAGATCTAGGAGATAACAACTGGGACAGCACATTCAGCATTTGAATAGCATGAGCATTCATTTCTTGTCTGCATCTGAAGCACAGAAGTATCCCTTAGTTAATCACACTTTGTCCTCAGCAATTCTGCACACAACTGGAAAGACACTGAACTTGTCCACAGGGCCCACAGCTGCCTGGGACAAGGCCAACTTTCTTTCTAGATCGCTCCTTTCAGTGGGATTCTCACAATTGGCTCTTTCAGAACAACAGCTCCCCTCCAAGCAGAAGGAAGCTCATTAGCGGGAGGCTCCACCCTCTCTCATTTTTCTAGATGACCCCATTGGCCACAGCTAAAAGTTAAGAGAAAAGTATTACTTGAAGTATTGTATCTGTAGCTGCTATTGCCAAGACAGCAATTCAAGGAAATGCAGCATCATTCCAAAGTCATCGATGGAAGAATTGGTATAAACCAAAGAAATGTGCCAATTTTTAACTGAGGCAAAGTTGGAAATCGGACAGAAGGCAGATATTATTTCCACTGTTGATATAACTTCCGGAATGTACATAAAATTGTGAATATCAAAGCAGCACATGAAAACTCAAACTAGCTTGAAAAAATTTAAAAACTATTCAGCTGGATCCTAAAAGTTGCTTAAGATCAGCGATACAACGTGGTAGAAAGTTCTTTGAATGAGGAGTGAGGAGATCAGTGCTCTTCTAACACCTCCACCACCACCCAGCCCTGTGGTGTGGGTAAGCCATTAGGCTGTGATTCAACTTCCTCATCAGTCAAGGGAGTGCATCAATCTGGAGGACCACCAAGGCCCGGTTCTCTGACTCATTTAATTAGCTGTTTGCAATGGCGTTGGTAGTTAACTAAATACTTACCCTCTCCTTACCATCTGCTTAGGGGGGACAGTCACAACCTAAGTATTGTGTTACAAGAAGGTCAGGTGGTGCTGGTTTGGAGATGTTTTCACTGAGTCAAGTAGTCTCCTCTGAGGCTAAATCAGACCCCTGGGAAGGAGAAGGTGTTAACTCTATCAGAATGCAAGATACTGCACCACTAGCTGTTATCAGGAACGACCTTGTTGGTAGTGCAATTTTAATTACTATAAACATTAATTACCTGAAGCCATCCAGAAATAATCCATAGTTAATCAGGTATATGTGTGTGTGTGCCATCGTTTAGGAAGTATATGTGAAAATAAACTTAGATCCAGATTTGAATTTTGTATGGTTTCAGAAAAATCCCTGGATTGGGTTCATATTCATCCTAATTATCTGGAGTTCCATAAACACACCCAGATGATAATATTTGATAAAGAGATAAGTGACTCCAGGGCCTGGCGAGAATCTTATGCTCAGCAGATTATGCTACCATGGAATTTGGAAAGGCTTTGGGCATCACCACCAGAAACAAAAGAGACTTCTGATAAGGAGTCACTTAGTCTGAAATTTCTAACAATCTCTTATTTCTTGAGAACTCTGGTTAATAGAGCAGCCCTGAGGAACAAATGATAGATTAAATTTTTCCTCAAAAGTCAAGTATTGTATTATCCAATAGACAGAGGCAAAAAGAGATTAAATAGATAGGTAGGTAGATAGATAGGTAGATAGATAGATAGATAGATAGATAGATTGATTGATAGATTGATAGATAGACAGATAGACAGAGATAGATACTTCAGAGGAAGAGAATCTGATAGTTAATTTTCAAATAAGCTTAAAGTAGTCATTATTGGGAAAAGTCAGAACCTCTCTGGAGTTCCTTACACTTATGGTTTGGCATCAGTTTTATTTCGAATTACTTATGGAAACAGATCCCATCATCTTTTCCATTCTTAGAGCCTGTACAGGTTTTAATCTGGTCTTGCCCGAGACTCACAAGAGCCCTGTGGAGGCAGAGAGGGCTCATCTACAAAGATGGTATCTGAAGAAGGCGACCAAATAAGCTGGAGGGTTCTGGGATAAACAACTGACTAGCACTCTGGACATGGCCAGACTTTCAGCTCCATTTCCTGAGGAAACACTATACGCCTCCTGCTGTTGTGTAACCCACTGGGTGATGAGCCATTTGTGTGACACCAGTGCCTCCACCCAACTTAATCATTCTGGTATCCCTAGTGCTTAGCACACCATATGTACTCAATAAAGAATTACATCATCAGGCTGACCCCGTGGCTTAGCGGTTAAGTGCGCGCGCTCCGCTACTGGCGGCCGGGGGTCCGGATCCCGGGCGCGCACTGACGCACCGCTTCTCTGGCCATGCTGAGGCCGCCTCCCACATACAGCAACTGGAAGGATGTGCAACTACGACATACAACTATCTACTGGGGCTTTGGGGAAAAAAGGAGGAGGATTGGCAATAGATATTAGCTCAGAGCCGGTCTTCCTCAGCAAAAAAAAAAGAGGAGGATTAGCATGGATGTTAGCTCAGGGCTGATCTTCCTCACACACACACACACAAAACAAAAAGAATTACATCATTGTAATGAGGTGAAATTTATATTCCTTAAGAGCTGGCACTGGGATTTATCTTAGGGTAAATTGTCTTCCTTGGAGAAAAATACGTAATAATCCATTTTGAGCTGGAGGGGGTACTTGAGGAGCTTCCTAACAACAAAAGAATGGTTAGGAAATGAGAGGAATTTTCATTTTTCTCCTGAAAAGGAGAGGAAGAAGGGAGGGGGAGGGTGGAGGAGCGAGTGAGACGGAACGAGGCTGGGCACTGCACGGGGTGAGGGCTGTGTCAAACCCCAAGTGGCAAAGAGGTTGTGGGCTGTTGAGACCAGGAATACCTAATGAGTTATTCTAAGTTGTTCGCTATGCAGAGCTCCAACAACTCCTCCCTGAGACTCCCATTACTCAGAGTGCCTTGCATGAATAAGGTTGAGTCGGGGTGGAGGTTGGGGTGGCTAGTGTTTGTGAATTGAGGACAAGGCTGTGTTTTGCATCAGGTGTAGAGCTCGGAAGTGATGAATAAATGAAAAGCAGTAAGACATATTAAGGTATGAGGAAGCCATTTAGTTTAAAACTAATTTGGCCTGAACTTGTTTTTCCAAAAAGGACTGACGTGGCCTATCGAGCATGTATTGTACATCTTCTTTAAATATTTACAATGTCCCAAAGCCAAGAATGATGCCCCTAAAGATAGGGATGTATGCATCACCCCAGATCAGCATTTCTTTAAAGATAAGCATTGGCCTACAAAACCTCACCTGGTCCGGGCTCTGGCCCCCTCTCTGTCCCCACCTCCGATCCCTGCCCCTCACTCACTCACTCCAGCCTCCCCGGACTTCTGTCGGTCCCCTGAACAAGCCTGGCTTGCCCCTGCTGCAGCTCCTTTGCACTGGCAGGGGTGCTCTTTCCCCATTTGGCTGGTTCCTTCTCTCAACTTAAATGTCACCTCCCCAGAGACAAAGGTCACCAAATGCTTAATATATTGGCTTCACTGACAAGGTGGAACGAATCGTCCTTGCTAAGCTTCCCCCATCCCAATTTGGGAGGAAACAGCAACAGATGGTTACAATGGTTTTGTCAAGTGCCCCCAAAAGGCAGAATATCTGATGTGCTAAGCCAGTTTCCTTGTTTCCCTGCTGGATTCAGTTTCTCCACTGGTCATTTTCAGTTTATCATTACTTTCTCTTATTCCTTTTCTTTAACCACCTGCCTCCTGCTGGATATCTAAAGTATTCAGTAAAGGTAAGACAGAAACTCAAGTTAGAGAGCAAGATGGTAAACAAAACTGGCCACTCAGACATGATAGGTGACACTGTAGATGCTTTTTGGAATGACTGCCCTCCTGGACTCCCACCCACCTCCTTCTCCAAGAACTGAGCCCAACACTGCATGAATGGGCCCCCTCCACTGTTTATACTCTGTGAACCTGCCCTGCTGGTGATAACCAATCCAACCAGTGGTGGATGCTTGACCTAAACTGGACCAATCAGATTCTCTCCCTGGAAATTTCAAGGTAGAAATCAGAGGTACAGACAAGTCTTTGTTGTCTTTTTGAACTATAAATGGATAAATTTGGGAGCTATAAGGCAGCCATCTTCTACAGTGTGCACAGAGAAGAGGAGACTACCAGTCTAGGGGGAGGATAAAGTGAAGCATATGCATCAGATGAGATAGAATGAAAAGGGGAAAGGGAGGGCAGCTTCCCAAATTGAGTTCCTGTTCCCATTGCCCTTCAGATCCACGAGCCACTCTTGGATCCTTTAGTACAGTCCTCATTTTTTTGCTCAAACTACCTAAAGTTTATATCTGTTACTTGCAACCAAAAGGGTATTTAGCAAGATAATAGCAAATTATATTTCTCAGCATTCAATCACCCTGGAAGGGGGGGTGTATAGAGAATAGACAAATAGATATAGAAATATATTGGTTCTATATAGATATATAGAAATAAATACTGGTTGTGCTTCTCGCCTGTGTCATTATTGTTTCTTGGAGCAGCATGCTAAGAAGGATTGAATCAGATTGACTGTGGATTGGGTCATGAAAATGCAGAATTTTCTTTCTATTGGAAGAAGCCATCTTTCCAGAGGCGCCACAGATGTGTCCCAGTAGACAGGAGCCCCAGGAGCCCTTGAAGACATCAACATGAGTCAAAGAACAGTTGGAGAAGGGTGCCAGCCTGGGAGTGGTGACTGAAAAGGTTAGATCCTGCCTCAAACATCAATGAGAGCATTTGGAGTCAACTTTGCACTCAAAGCAAAGGGCATTTTAACTGCTTCTCATCTGCGTAAATACTTCCATTTTATACATAGCAGGCTGGTAAGCATTATTGTAGGCCAACTATTATCAGTGGCAAAGCATAACTATTGGTTTTTTGGAGAATGGACAATACAGATGGTCATGAACATTTGCAGCATAACAGGAGAGATTTCTATTCCTCACTCAATACATTTCAAAGACAAATCCTACCTGTGTGTTTCCAAAGTGATACCAATGCCTGCCCCAAATTTAAACTCTGCTATTTGAAATTATGTAATATGACCAAAAACAATCACTTGCAACACAGAATATGCAGACAGAAAAACGTATTTTGCATCCTGTACATAAATGTAACTGTGGACTGAACTTTACCTTTAAAAATGTGACCAACCAAACAGACAATTTACTCAAAAGGGAAGGAGGCAGGGAGGTGATGCTAAAGGAAGCACAGTCCCAAACTGTCTGTCTCTATGGATACCATCACACTGAAGGGATATAGTCATCCAGATTCTAAAACATGGTCCCCTGCTGAGATTGGGACATTGAATTGGGGAAGAGAGATTTAAATTTGGGGGATTTATGCATCAAAACAAAATTCTACCTCTTCACAGTGTTTCTAGGCAGCACATCCAATCAGGAAAGCCTGTGGTTGTCTAGCTTCCTTATTGAAAGATGCTTCTGGCAAGAGCTCTTAAGGGCTTCCTCTACATTCTACACTAGGCCCAGGAAACTCAGGATATCTTGGGGACCTCGAGAAGAGAGGAATTAACCGAAATCTATAGGTATTGCAGGCAAAATCTGGTGGTGAGTCCTTGGCTTGGCTTCTTAGCTTTGAGAGGCTTTTAGAAGTCTAATCTGAGATTCCTTATGGAAAGTTCTGGCAAAGAAGACTTAGCAAGAGCCTGTATGGTCATCACTATTCTTGCTGTGTTTATGTAAATAAGCAAGCCAAGTTAATGAGACTAGATTTATTTTGCAAACCAATTAATCTTATTTTCATTATCTCTGATAGAAACGGGGTTAATTGTAGAGAGAAAAATTATGTCTCAATGGAAAACTGTAGCACACCTGTGTGGGTATTAGATTCTACACCTGTTCACTGTTTTTAAGGTTTTGTTATCTACTTGTAAACTGGACTCGATCTTGAATTCTTCTCGTTTCCTCCAAAACCTGACTACAACTCCCTAAATTAATGTTTCCACTTATTCTCCCACCCTTCCAACTTGTAATCATTGAGAACTAAAACTGCCCCTTTCCCGCAGACCTGCAAGCTAAAGCTGGACAACTTGACATAAACTTCAGAAAAAATACCTCAATAGATCATGTTTGGACAATCTTCACACCTATTGCTGTGTGGGCCACTCAGAAAGTTCACCAGAACACCTGATGACATTCCCAGAGACATTCAAACTGCAAATCGGTAAAATCTGTCAGGTTGCCACTATGCGCCCACACTCCGTCTTAAAATACTTTGAGTCCAACATCTAGAAATCTCCTCGACTGACTGTCCTCTGGCCTCAAAAACTGAGTTTATGCTTTGTTCTAACCATTAAGCTTTGTTTTTTTTTTTTGTTTCCATAGAAATGTCGAGGTCTGAGAGACAGATTCAATGGGTTATGGAACAACTTATTAGTGCAGTTTCTAGACTGTGAACTTCTTGGGAGAAGTTTCAGATGGGGGAATAATGGGGTTCAGAACATGCTACCCCAAAATATGGCACCTTGGCAAGTGGAATATCTTAAGCTCAAGGAGTTTGGGAAAATGGCAGAAGCAGGAAGGTCACTCAAACTCCCCCTAGCTTGACCTTCTTCTCTGAGACTGAACATAAAACTCCCATGTGAAAGGTACCTTCCCTGCACCAGGAGGAAGGAGGACGTTCTTATCCCTAGAGATGAGGAACCTGGGGCTGAGAAATCTGTATAAACACACCTTGTTAAACTAACCCTTATCTTCCTAGTTGCTTCTTCACCATTTACCAGCTCTAGCCCAAAGCCCTTTGTCTTGTCAAATCTTCACAAATTTACTGTTTCTTTGTTTAGAAGGTTTAAGAGCTTCCTGCTCTGATAACTTCTTTGGGTTTTTATTCTCTTGTGAAGGCTCCCATGTACATGCAAAAATGCTAAAAATTTGTATGCTTTTCTCCTGTTAATCTGTCTTTGTCAGTTTAATTTTTAGACCCAGCCAAGGATCTTAAGAAGATCAAAGAAAACTTTTCCTTCTCTACAATGTGCACGACTGCTACTACAGTTTAGTGTTTCATCAAAGTCTCCAAAAGCCAGCCATCAAAAAATACAACCTGATAAATACCAAGGATAATCAGAGGAGGGAATTACGCAAAATATAATGCTTGGAAAACACTCATCCTGAAGGTTGACATAAACTGATTCTTACTGACTTACAAAATCCTAAACTTTATTGACCAGGCTTTCAAAAATCAAATCGTGGAAACTGTGACCCACTAGAAGGATGGCCTGTGTATTGCTACCTTAAACTACAATTTCATATTCACATTGCAACAAAGAACCTCAATATTAGTTTGAGTAATTATCATTCATCTTTGGTACAAACTCAGAATTCTTCATATGAAATAGACCCAAAGTTCAAAAGACTTCATTTTCAGTGAAAATATCTAAATCTCTATGTAGTTTAAATGATGCTCTGATTGCATGTCTCTTTTTCTTTTGTATTCTGTGGTAATTGCAATCTGAGAGATTAAGCACAAAAGATTTAAAATTCATAAAGTACCCTAACGCATCATTGAATGTCCACTCCATTCCCATTAGACCCATTACTCGCCATTGGGTAAGCGCTCTTCCTGGTGAGTGGTATCACTTTTAGCATCTAGGCAGCCATTCCCTTGAAATCCTTTCAATCACAGCTTTTGACAATTCATCTCATCCTTCATGTCCAAGGTTGTTTCAGCCATTTTTGAAATGGAGGGTGTGAATATTCTTTCCTGCTTAGAGGATAGATTTTTCCATTTAAACCTGAAACTCAGTCAGAGGAGGACTGTTGCTTTCAAAGATTTATAAGGCATTCCTGATTTCAAAACCATGACGGTATTCAAAGGCTTGTAATGTGAGGGGGGAAAATGTTAGCTAATTATATTTTCATCTCAATGAGTACCAGGTTCATAACCATCATAAGCGTTAAAACGTTACAAAGGATTCCTCCAATAGCTAAAGGAAGAAAGGAAACATAAGTCTGTCTTCCACACTGCCCCTACACCCCAGCTGTCTGTGCACAAAGTGTGGGGGAGGAAAAATTTTCCCTTTTACCCTTCTAGGTTCTAAAGCTGCTCTGAGAATTAAATCAACATAGGACAGATTAACTAGGGAAAAAAACAAATTTAATTATGTACATACATATGGAGCCCTGTAAAGATATGAGACTTAAAAGGCAACCAGATGATTGAGCCTTGTATACCATCCTGAGCTAAGGAAAGGGATAGAAGTTTGAGGCTTCTAGGTGAGGGGGAAGCAATTCAAGGCAAGGTGAGGGGAGGCAAGGTATGGGAAACAAAGGCTGACTTGCTGCACAAGTAAGTCTCTCAGGTGAAAAAAAGGTGATCTCTGGTAGTAGCTCTCTTCCTGGTACAGGTACCCTTTCTAATGGAAATTACCTTTATGAAAGTAGATGTCTCTTCCAGAAGGGTAACTTCTACTCTGTTTTCAGAGCTTCTCTTGCATCTGCTCTTTCTCAAAAATAATCAGCTCAAAATAATCCTTATGTCAAAGAGGTATATTTTGGAGTGGCATATTCTGTTACCCTTCAACAGATCTCATTTTGAATGATCTTTGCCTCCTTGGATAAATCCTATTTTTTAATGAATTTTTTTTACATGGATAAATTCAATTTCCTAAAATTCTACCATATTTTATTTTATCTTATGTTTGCATCTATGGTCATAAATTAGACGGACTGAAGTTTCCTTCTTGTACTGTTCTTGCCCATTACTCATATCAGATTATAGTTAGATCAGATCATCCTAAACTTGGAAAATAAGTTGGTTAGCCTTTTTACCTTCTCTAAGATATTTTAAGTAAGATAAGGATTATTGAAGATTTTTAGTTTTATTTCATTGTAAAAGTATCTGGACTTAAGGTCTTTTGGAGTAGAAAACTTTTTTTTTTTGGTGAGGAAATTTAGCCCTGAGCTAACATCCATTGCCAATCCTCCTCTTTTTGCTGAGGAAGATTGTTCCTGGGCTAACATCCTTGCCCATCTTCCTCTACTTTATATGTGGACGCCTGCCACAGCATGGCTTGATAAGTGGTGTGTAGGTCTGCGCCCGGGATCTGAACCCTCGAACCTGGGGCCACCGAAGCTGAGTAGGCGAACTTAACCACTATGCCACTGGGCCAGGCCCTGGAGTAGAAGACTTGTGATTGCTTATTTCATTTTTAAATGATTATTTGTCAATATTTTTATTTCTTCTTGGATCAATTTTAGTAATTTATATTTTCTAAAAAACTATCCATTTTTTTCTGTTTCAGATTAGTAGTATACAGTTGTTTTGTTTACATATTCACATTGTTTTAAAAATATCTTCTCTATGTGCAGCTTTTTTTAATAATACAGGGTCCCCATACCCCCACCCCACTTTTAGCTCCTGATCACTCTTGCTAGAGGTTTTTCTCTTTTATTAGCTTAGAAAATAAAACAGATTTTGGTTTTGTTGATCTTCTCTATTCTATTTCCTCAGATTTACTTAATTAAAAAGTTAACACAACTCACTTTTTACTTTTTATGTTTTAAATAAATGTATTTTAAGGCTTTATATTTACCTTTGAATACCACTTTAGCTGCATCTAACAAAATTTGATGTGTACTATATTCATCATCATTATATTCTAAATATTTAATAATTTCTATTACCATTTTCTTTCCAATTCATTAATTTTTTTGCACTTCATTTTTTTATTGAGGTAACATTGGTTTACAACATTATATAAATTTCAGGTGTACATCATTTTATTTCAGTTTTTGTGTAGACTACATCATGTTCACCACCCAAAGACTAACTACTATCCATCACTGTACACATGTGCCCTGTCACCCCTTTCATCCTCCTCTCTCCCCCCTTCCCCTCTACATGGATCTCTGTATCTAGGTGTTTGTTTGTTGGGTCTTTTAAATTTTGTTTTATAATTTTTTTTTTGGCAGGGAAAGAGTCACCCTGAGTTAACATCTGTTGCCAATATTCCTCCTTTTTTCTTCCTTTTTTCCCCCGCAAAGCCCCATTATACAGTTGCATATAGTTGTAAGTTCTTCTGGTTCTTCTACATGAGCCGCTGCCATAGTGTGGCTACTGACAGACGAGTGGTGTGGTTCCACGCCCGGGGAACTGAACCTGGGCTGCCGAAGTGGAGCATGCCCAACTTTAACCACTAAGCCATCAGGGCTGGCTCTGTTTGTTGTTGTTTTTATCTTCCACATATGAGTGAAATCATATGGTATTTAACTTTCTCCATCCGGCTTATTTCGCTTAGTGTAATGCCCTCAAGGTCTATCCATGTTGTCTCAAATGGCAAGATTTCACCTTTTTAACGGTTGAGTAGTATTCCATTGTATATACATAAAGTTTTTTCTTTATCCATTCATCCACCGATGGGCACTTAAGTTGTTTCCAAGTCTTGGCTATTGTGAATATTGCTGCAATGAACATAGGGGTGCAAATATCTTTTCACGTTTGTGTTTTCATATTTTTTGGATAAATACCCAGAAGTGGAATAGCTGGATCATACGATAGTTTTATTTTTAATTTTTTGAGGAATCTCGATACTGTTTTCCATAGTGGCTGCACAAGTTTGCATTCCCACTAGCAATGCATGAGAGTTCCCTTTTCTCCACATCCTCTCCAACACTTATTATTTCTTGTCTTGCTAATTATAGCCATCCTGACTAGTGTGAGGTGATATCTCATTGTAGTTTTGATTTGCATTTCCCTAATAATTAGTGATGCTGAACATCTTTTCATGTGCCTCTTAAGCCATCTTTATATCTTCTTTGGAAAAATGTCCCTCTGATCCTTTGCCCGTTTTTTAATAGAGTTGTTTGTTTTTTTGTTGTCGAGATGGATTTAATTTTTAAGTTTACAAATAATTTAATACTTTTTACTTATTATTTACTATTTAATTGCATTGCAGTTATAGAACATGGTCTATACGACATTTATTCTTTAGAAATTGTTAAATTTTTAAAATAATCTATGACATGATTAATTTTTGTGAATGTTCAGTGTGTACTTGAAAAGACTATTAATTATTTCTAGGGTACAGGGTTCTATATACATCTTTTAGATCAAATTTTGAATATTTGTCTTCACATTTTGTGGTAAAATCACCCGTTACATTCATTTCTCCTTGTAGTGCTGTTGGTTTTTGCTTTGCAGTTATATTGTTAGATACGCGGCTTGTGATTGTTATATTTTCTTTGTGGATTTTTTTTTCACTATTTTTTAGTAACTATTTTTATCTTTATTATTGACTTGTGTGTTAAATATCATCTTATTCTATATTAATATTTCAAATTCATCACACTTTGGGAAGGATGGGATGTCATATTTCATCACTTTTGCAGATTGTAGTGACGTCTACACCCATCTACAGAGCAGCTATGCCTGGCGGGACCTCTCATTATACCTGGGGTGGGGCTTCTCCACGCTCCCTGCAGCTTCAGGACATGCTCAGAGCCCACTGACCCTCAACTCTTCCCTTAGCAAAATGATAGATACCCCAGACCTCTGTTCCAGTGGCCAGGAGAACAGCAAGGCCAGGTCACATGCACCTGTCCTGAGCTGTCCTCTTTCCCTTCTGAGGTCAGAACCTGCCTTCCAGCCCCTCCCAGAGGAGCAGCACCTCCCCACTCACACTCCTGCCATTCCCCTTGTGGACACCAGAGGGCGCCATAGTTCCCCCTCAGTGCCATTTTGCTCCCAGGGAGCTTGTTATCCTGTTTCTTTTGGGGGCCCAGTATTCTCTAGCATAGGAAGCTGTTCCATTGTTTTTTGCCCTAATAAAGAACTCCTGTAAAAGTCTGTTGTGCCCCCTCTCCCTGTCTTTAAGGAAACACAATCCTATTCTGATCTCAGAAAACAGAGGGGTGGTCAGCTCTCTTTTCACCCTGCTCCCCACAACAGACTAAAGGCAGCTGCCCAGAGGCCCCTTGAGATCTTGCCCTCGCGTCCTGACCCTGGCTCAAAGCCCCTGGAGTGGCTGGTGAGGAGTTCTCCCCAATGAGGGGGCTCATTACCAGACAGGTTTGATGGCATCAGGGAGGATTCCAGCTAACCAGGGACAGCCTCAGCTCATGGACATTTGCTCCAGGGGGCCATGGGTTTGACTTCAGGGTCTCCTCCTGGTTGACTGTGTTTGGCTGGGACACAAGGGGTCAGTGTGTGTGCACCTGGAGAGGCGGCCTAGGTGTGTGCCGACTGGAGGGAGAAAGTCTGGGAAGCTCAGGGCTGTGGTATGCTACATTTTCAGAAATTTTGCAAGCTTGTTGTTAAACACAGCCATTATGAAAAATTAAATTGTAGAAACTTACAATAAAATAAATTGTATTCAGAACAAAGGTAATAAATATTCAAACTCATCACTTCATAATTATTTGACTCCATTTTACTATTATCTTTCCCAGAGGTTATTTACATCTGGTGTAGCTGTCTGGTGGAAATTATACATACAGTTGAGTGACAGCACATCTTTTTCCAACTCCGTGTTCAGTGACGTTGTGTCAATAGAATAAAAGCGGCCCAAGTGGGAGGATTTAACCGTAGAAATCATGCTATAAATCAGGGCTCCCCCATCTCTGCCCTCAGAGCCTGTTATCAGATATTTACCAACATACCACTGCCCACAGTTCACCCAGAAAGGGACAAATCCACTAACAGGGCTTGGACAAATGCTCCATCAGTCTCCACCATGTTGAAATGCCTCCATTAGGGTTACATCTTATGAGAAGCAGGTGTATTTCAGTAATTTCAGTAGGTTTGGCGTCTAAAGTTACCTGGGTGAGGAGAAACCTTGGCAGCTCCCACAATCTCTGATGCAAGCAGGCCCCACAGAAGCCCAGGTGGGCAGTGATGTGGTGCTGGGCCTGCTCTGGGCCCCTGAGATGGGAAAGGCGCCAGGTGCGGGTTAGGGCAGGTCAGGGACACTGAGGCAGGAGGTGGGGGCTGCAGCACAGAAGACATGGAGGCCCCACCTCATTTCCCGCTGCCTGAGCCCAGTACCCTATTCCCTCCCTGCCTCTCCTAGCTAAGCGGAAGTCTGAAGCCTCTCAGCCCCAGCTTGGGGTCTCTAGTTTGAGGCCAACTCAAGGGGACAGTTCCATTTCCCCTGGGCTCTATACTTCTTGTGGCCAAGAGCCTGTACTGCCCATGCTCTGAAAGGAAGAACAGCATGCCTGCTGCATCAGAGACAAACATTTGTGTGACTGAATCTCCCAGAGTTGAAGCTCCAGAGTGAGTGATGGAGTCCAGTGGGAGCCTCCATGGCCTCTAGCAACCAAGTGCTCAGCCTGGGACTGCTGCTCAGATGGAAATGGAGCCATCAAGGCTCAGCACGGCCACTGAGCTGAGTCATGGTCTTTCCACTGAGGTCTGAGCTGAGTGTGGAGTTAGCAGTGAACAGACAGAGTGAAACATTTTCACACCATCCTCCAACCACAGCCCACTGAGAGGTCTTCATGGTCAAGGTGGCTGTGAGTGGGCAGACACCCCCACCGAGGTTTTCCTGTGTTCTGACGGAGTTAGAATCTCTCCATCAACCTGATTCCTCCACCCTTGGACCATTACAGCCTTCTGTGTACAGGGCTGTAGGAGGCAAAGGTGGAGAGCATTCATCTCGCTCTACTCCTTCCGGGACACCTATAACACGGATGTTAGTGTGCTTGATGTTGTCCCAGAGGTCCCTTACACTGTCCTCACTCTTTTTCTTTTCTCTTTTACCTGTTCAGCTTGGGTAATTTCTTCTAGTCTTTCGTCCAGCTCACAGATCCGTTCTTCTGTATCCTCTACTCTGCTTTTGAGTCCCTCTAATGAATTTTTCATTTCCAGTATTGTATTCTTCATTTCTGATTGGTTCTTTTTTTATATCTTTCATTTCTTTGTTGACATTCTCACTGAGTTCATCTATTCTTCTCCCCAGATCAGTGAGCATCCTTAACACTCTTAGTTTGAACTCTCTGTCGGGTAGGTTGCTCATTTCTGTTTCACTTAGTTCCTTTTCTGGGGTTTTGTCCTGTTCTCTTACTTGGAATGTATTCCTTTGCCTCCTCATTTTGCCTCTTTCCCTGTGCTTGTGACTACATATTAGGTAGGTCAGCTACGTCTCCTGCTCTTGGATACATGACCTTATGTAAGTGATGCCTTAGGAGGCTTCCAGCGTGCTTCCCTCAGTTCTCAATGTTCCAGGGGTGACCCCTACATGGGCTACGTGTGTCCTTCTGTTGTGGCCTGTTTGCTCTCCCTGTATGTGCCCCAGGGAGGCCGAGTTATGCTCCTGGCCAGCTGTTGTAATGCTCAGCTGCTTGTAGTTGTTGTGGGCCCTTCAGTCTCTTTATGAGGTGTGGGGAGCCCCAGCACAGTTGGCTGCAAGTTCTAATACCACATTTGTGTTGCAGTATTTCTTTTAAGTGAGTAGGCCCCCAGCGTGGCAGGTTGTTAGGCTCAGGGCCTTACAATTGCTGTAAACCTCTAGCCTATTAGGTCTCTTGTCAGCTCTCTGAGGATTGCAGCTGGGTGGGGCTGGCTTCAGGCACAGGAGCACCCAATTGTTTCAGGCTTTGGAAGGTGGGGCAAACCCCCTATGTGGGTCTTTGAGAAGCACAAGTCTTCTGCAGCTGACAAGCCCTGCCGCCCACAGGTCCACACACACAGTCAACACAGTCCTGCCCCGTGTGCGTGCCCCGACCTCCCCAAGCGGACCCAGTCTCTCCACGGCGGGAGCCCCACACACTCCGCCACCGCCCCACACTCTCCTCCCGCTCCTTGTGGACACCCTGCCCCACTAAAGTCGGCTCAGTTGCCAGGCTGCAGAGAATCCAGTCACCAATCTATGCAGGCTCACAAGTTGCCTGAGGGCTTGTTGTTGGGTGGGGCCAGTCTCTAGGGTGGGCTGCCTGCCCTGGCTGAGCTGGATTAAATCGGTGCTCTAGCGGGTGGGGCAGACCCTGGGCTAGTAGGCCTCAGGGAGAACTCCAATGGCGTCTGTGTCAGCACGCCCACACCAGGCCACAACAATGGCCGCTGCCAATGTCCCAGTCCCTGGAGAGGTCTCACCCCTCACCGAGATGCACTCAGGGCCTATTAGGTGAGTCTCTTGTCACCAAAGCACTGTGCACCTTTCTTTCTGGTGATTTTAGGTTGCTTTCTGAAATGGGTGAGTTTGCGCGCGGGCCCTTTAAGAGCCGGTTTTAGTTTCTTTGTGAACCGGGTTTTCTGGGGGTACTCCCCAGTGTTTTAGTAGCAGGCACAGTCAGATATTATGCCGCTTGTCTCGATTGTGCTGGGTCCACAAAATGCCCACAGCGGGGGCGCTCCCGGCTCAGGGCCCCGCGCCTCCAGGGAGGCTGCGTACCTGTGAGCTGCTCCCGGCGGCCGTTGAAGCTGGCGGCTTGTGAAGGCGGCGTTTTTCCTCTCCAGAAGGGAGTCTCTGCCTCTTCCACCTCAGTTAGGATTGTCCGTTGTTGCAGGAGTTCCTCTCATCCAGTTTTCAGTTCTGTCTCAGGGGTAATTTTTCCACGAGTAGTTGTAAATTGGCTGTGTCCACGGGAGGAGGTGAGTTCAGAGTCTGCCTACGCCGCCATCTTGACTTCTGTCCTGCCCTGTCTCACAATAGTCATCTATTAATAAAGGTCCTCCTTGGGGCCGGCCTGGTGGCACAAGCAGTTGAGTGCGCGCGCTCTGCTGTGGCAGCCCCAGGCGCGCACTGACTCTATAGTGATGACTTTTTAGATACAATACCAAAGACATGATCCATGAAAGAAATAATTGATAATCTGGACTTCATTAAAATGAAAAACTTCTGCTGTGTGCAAGATAACGTCAAGAGAATGAGAGGACAAGCTGAAAAATATTTGTAAAGACATATCTGATAAAGGATTGTTATCTAAAATATACAAAGAACTCTTAAAACTCAACAATAAGAAAACAAATAACCCAATTAAAAAATGATCGAAAGATTTGAACAGACTTCACCAAAGCAGATATAAAGATGACAAATAAACATATGAAAAGATGCTCCACATCATACGTCATCAGAGAAATGCAATTTAAAACAACAATGAGATACCACCACATACTTATTAGAATAGCCAAAATCCAGAAGCCTGACAACACCAAATGCTGGGAGGTTGTGGAACAACAGGAACTCTCATACATTGCTGGTGGGAATACAAAATGGTACAGCCACGTTGGAAGACAATTTAGTGGTTTCTTACAAAACTAAACATGCTCTTAGAATATGATCCAGCAATCATGCTTCTTCATATTTACCCAAAAGAGCTGAAAACTTACGTTCACACAGAAACCTGCACACAGATGTTTATAGTAGCTGTATTCATAATCTGAAAACCTGGAAGCAACCGAGATGTCCTTCAGTAGGTGAATGGTTAAACAAATGTTGGCACATTCAGACAGTGCAGTAAGAAAAGAGTTATCAGATTATGAAAAGATGTGCGAAAGAGAAACTTAAATGTACATTGCTAAGTGAAAGAAGCCAATCTGAAAAGGCTACATATTGTATGATCCAGACATATGACATCTTAGAAAAGGCAAAACTATGTACACAGTAAGAAGTTCAGTGGCTGCCAGGGGTTGGGAGGGGAAGGACAAATAGGTGGAGAACAGAGGATTTTTAGGGCAGTGAAAATGCTCTATATGATATTATAATGATGGATACATGTCATTATATATTTGTCCAAACCCATAGAATATACAACACCAAGGGTGAACCCTAATGTAAACTAGGGACTTTGAGTGATTATAATGGGTCAATGCAGGTTCATCAGTTGAAACAAATATAGCATTCTGATGAGTGATAATGATAATGGGGAAAGCTGTGCATGTGTAGGCGTACGGACATATGGGAAATCTCTGTACCTTTTTCTCAATTTTGCTGTGAACCTAAAACTGTTCTAAACTATTCTAAAAAAATAGTCTAAAGAAATCAAGAGCAATGACAGAGATTTCTTTAAAAATAATTCTTTAATCCATTCATCCATCCACGAATTCTTTGATTTAATAAATATTTATTGTTGCCATTGAAAAAAGCTTTAGTAATCAAAAGTTTTCTACTCCACAAGGCTGTAGGTCCAGATGGTTTTACAAGGAAATATCACTGTCTTCAATAATCCTTATCTTTTCAAGATATCTTAGAGGAAGTGAAAAGCCTACCCAATTCATTTTCCAAATTTAGAAGGATCTGATATAACTATAATCTGATATGAGTAATGGGCACAGACAGTGCAGGAAAGAAAATTTTAGTCAATCTAATTTATGAACACATACGCAAACTTGAGATAAAATAAAATAACATAGAATAGAATTTTAGCAAATTGCATTTATAGTGTAAAAAATATTCTTAAAAACTAAAGATTTATCCCAGGGATGCAAAGATAATTCAAAATCAGAAAATCTATTAATGTAATTTCTCATATTAACAGAATAAACACTAAAACCCATATTAATACCTCAATGGATTCAGAAACAGATTCAACAAATTTCAGTAGCTATTAATGATTCCAAAAGACTCTTAGAAACTAGTCATTGATGGGAACAAGCTTAATGCCATAAAGTGCAACTATAAAAAACCTCCAGCAAATAGGTAATCTATGATTGAGATTTCAGAAGGAATTCCATTAAAGTGAAGAACAACACAGAATGGTGTCATCATCTCTTTCAACCAACGCTGTATTGGAGGCTTTAGCCATTTTAATAAGACAAAAAAATGGAGTAAGGGTTATAAGAATTGGCAAAGACGAAATAAAACTATCCTTATGTTCAGCCAATATGATCCACATTGAAAATCTAAGATCATCCACAGTCAAATTATAAAAGCTAATATTAAGATTCAAGTTGCCAGATCAATGTGTGAAAAATAATAATGCTTCTACTCAGGGTTCTATGGAGAAAACTTATAGAATGGTATTGAAAAACATAAAAGAAAATGTGAAGAAATGAGGAGACACAAATATTAATGGTTTAAAAGCCTCAGTACCATAAAAATGTCAATTCTGCCCAACAAATTTATAAATTTAATGCCCTTCCAATCAAAATAAAATTTCCTGAACTTTGATGACATAACCTAAACCTCATATGGAAAAACAAAGGGTCAAGAATAGTCAGGACAATTTTGAAAAGGAACAAAAATGACACAGAGAGAAGAGAAAGTGCACTTACCACCCATTAAAGAGTGTTATAAAGCTGTGCTCATTAGCCTGTCATGTTACTGGCACAAGGAGAGAGAAGTAGACCAATGGCAGGGAAACAATTGGCTATCCACATGGAGCTAAACAAAATTAGTATCTTACCCTACACAACTCACAAATTATCAGTGACAATATAAATGTCCATCACAGGAAAATGGATAAATAAATTTTAGACTTTTCGTGCAGTGAAACACTTTATGGTTGTTAAAATGAATGACCTAGAGCTATTTCTATCAACATGGATAAATATCAAAACAAATAATATTGAGCAAAAAGTCTCCAACAATTTGCAGGGTGAAACCATTCCATAAACTTTGAAACCAGTGACACAATACTCTATAAAGTATATGAATGCATCAATATCTAGTAAACTTTTGGAAACTTGCATAGGCATAATAAAAACTGAATTTGTAATATAGGACAGCTCTTGGGAGGGGTGTGCAGGGAGCTCTACTTGAATTTGTAAGCTCTGAAGCAAATATGTCATTATGTGAAGACTTGGTAAACCTGTATGGTGGGTACACATGTGTTACATTATATTCTACTCCTGGATGTGATTTTGAAATGTTTCACATGTACCCAAAATAAATCTTTTAAGGAAGCCTTATTTAAGAAAATTTTCTTTAAACAAATAAGTTGTTCAGTTGGAATATAGTCTTGAGTTGTGCAAACCTTGAGAATTGTAATAAGAAATCTTTACCCAGACACTTGTGTGTGCACAGACAGCTGGGGTGAAGGGGCAACGTGGAAAACAGGTTTATGTTTCCTTACTTCCTTCAGCTATTGGAGGAATCCTTTCTAGGGTTTTAATGTTTATCTTTTGATGGTTATGAACCTGGTACTCATTGAGATGAAGATATAATTAGTGAGCATTTTTTCCCCTCACATTACAAGCCCTTGAATACCACCATGATTTTGATACCAAGAATGCCTTATAAATCTTTAAAAGCGGTAGTCCTCCTCTTTGAATGTGTTTCAGATTTAAATTAATAAACCTCTCCTCTAAGCAGGAAAGAATATCTTATACCCTCATTTTCAAAATGGCTGAAACAACCTCTGACATGGGAGATGAGGTGAATTGTCAAAAGCTGAGATTGAAAGAATTTCACATCATGGCTGCCTAAATGCTAAAAGCAATACTACTCACCAGGAAGAGGGCTTACCCAATGGTGAGTAGTGGGTCTAATGGGAATGGAGGGAAATTCAATGATGCCTTAGGGTATTTTTATGGATTTTAAATCTTTTGTGCTAGATCTCCCTGGTGGCCATTATCACAGAATACAAAAGAAAAAGAGAGGTGCAACCAGAGCCTCAATTAATCCATATAAGAATTTGGATGTTTTCACTGAAAATGAAGTCCTTTGCACTTTCTGGATCTGTTTCATATGAAAAATTTGTGTTTGTACCAAAGATGAGGGAAAATTACTCAGGATGGTATCATGGTTCTTTGTTGCAGTATGAATATGAAATTGTAGCTGAAGGCAGCAGTGTGTAATCATGGGTTCTATGGAGGGGTCACCAATTTCATGATTTGGTTTTGGAAAGTCCAGTTAATACAGTTTAAATCAGTAAGAGTTATTTTATGTAAACTATCAGGATGGGTGTTTTTCAAGTATTATATTTTGCATATTTCCCTCTAATTATTCTTGATATTTTTGGGGTTGTATTTTCAGACAGCTTTGACTGGCTTTTGGAGATTTTGATGAAGCACTAAACAGAAGTAGCAGATATGCATACACCTAAGTCCTCTGAGAAGCTGAAGATGACATTTTGTCCAGGGGACCTGCAAAGGTTTCTCTTGCTCTGCCTCCCTTGTGAGTTGGCCTTACTCTCAGTTGGTAGCATGTTGAGACTAGCCATCTCCCACCTCCCTTTGTGGCCAGAACTTTCCTTTGATTTCACTGGCCCATTTGGGTCACAGGCTCATTCCTGCACCAGTCACCAACAAGGAGGGCGAACCTCCTTGTGACATTCATGCCACCTCCTCCACCACTGAGGCCACTTCTCAGAGCTGGTTTGGGGTCAGCTTCTCCCAAGGTCCATGGGACACACAGGGTGGGAATAGAAATCTGGATAAAACTGTGGTTATCTGTCAACAAGGAAGGAATCCATGCTGGGGAGGCAACTTACAAAATTCCCAAAGGACCCTTGAACTCTTGCTTATGAAATAAAAGCCAGGGCCCTGGCAAGGAGATTACAGTTGACCATGGGACAGTATAGAAAGAGAGTAGCTGGAAAGTTCTGATGAGGTGGAAGGCAGTTAGTCAGGGGGTCTGTGAACAAGGTGGAGAAAACTACTCAATCTCATGAGAAGGAGAAGAAAGAGCTGCATTGTGGCAGTCCATGAGGAAGGAACATACGAAGAGGAGAAAAACAGGTTTGTTTAGGGTCACTCAGAAACTAGTGTGACCTTTGAGGACAAAGATATGAAGAATGCAAATCCTCAAAAGCTGCTGTTAACCTACAGTTTTCTTCCAAGGACATTGTGATGCTAGGTTCCTAAGACTTTGATTCCTGAGTGTCCTCTGGAAAAGGGACTGTGCCTTCTTTTTCTCCCTATGTGCTCGGTTGCTGCTGGGTGAGGGCAGTGGGCCTGACACCTTGCAGCTCATGGCAGGATCCTTGGGCTGGGATATAAGATAAAGTTCTGCCTTCTCTCCATGGTTCCCACATTTGCCCCATCCGGGCATTTACATCCAGTTGGAGAGCTCCTCTGAACTCTCCCCAGATCAAGGGGCTGGTAGTATTTTGTGTGCAGGGCACTTGTAAAGGGTATGTGGGGAAAAATTACCAAAGAGAGATTCTAATTGGAAGGACAATGGTGAGGAGTATTGCGTGTTATATTGGTAATAACCAGTAGGCTTCACCACTAAAGTGGAATTAGCATTGTAGTCTCCCCAGCTTTGCTTCCTCCTCCATCATCAGCTAGGAGAGCTCTGAGCCACCAGACGGCTCACAGCAGCTTCCCTGTGTTCTAATTGAGTTAGAATGCTCCTGCACATTGCGAACCCATTAGGGCTCTCTGTTAAGAAAGATATGGGTTGGAAAGTACAGGAAGTTTCTACGATTCATGAGACGAAGATGAGCAATGCAATAGCAATAGCAATAGCAATAGAAAATTGGCCAAGAGACATGAACAGACATTTACGAAAGAGCTGCAGTTGGACTAGAAACATATGAAAAAAGTCCAAGCCCACTGAAAATTGGAGAAATGCACATTTATAAAAATTATGTATTATTTCCAGCATATTTGATCAGCAAAGCACGTTGAAAGATTTGGTAAAATGCAGTGGTGTTCAAATTTCATGAAAATTGACACTCATTCTCCTGGTTGGTGTGTAAATCGGTAAGCTTCCTTGGTAGGCGACTTGGCCACGATTCCTTTTCATGGCCAAATGACTTCCATTGTATGGGTAGACCATGTTTTATTTATAGATTCATCAGTGGATGGACATTTCGGTTGTTCCCACTTTTTGGCTATTATGAGTAATGGCGCTATGAACATTCATGAAGCGGTACCCGTGTGGCTATGTTTTCATTTCCTTGGGTATATACCTAGTGGACTTGCTGGGCCATATGGTAACTCTTGTGTAACCTATTGAGATACTGCCAGCCTGTTGTCCAGGGACTTCCACTGGGTTCTTATAACTGTGACACTGCCCTGGGACTGAGCCACATGGTCTTGGTATTATAAATACAGAGTAAATGCAGACATGTGTACACATGTCATCCATGTGGACATCCCCATGCACAGGCTGATCTGCCCTGCAGCTGCTCCACCAATACTGACTCACACCTGGAGCAGACTGAGGGCCTGTTCATGTGCCTTTGCCCTGAGTGACACAGAGAGGGCTCTTAGAGAGACTGGGCAGTCAGGAGGTCAGACCTCATCCTGGTTCTGCCACGGTCACTCAGTGACTTTGGACAAGTCTCTTTGTCTCTTGTGAACTCAGTTCCTCACCTGTCCAAGGACACCTGGCCTGTCTCCCCCATCAGGTGTTGTGAGCCTTGTGCAAGTTACTGGAAGTGAAAATGCTATAAGTTAATCCCAGGCAGGAGGGCTCCCCAAACAGCAGGTCCTGTTGGCCTGTGGCCAACTTGTCACTCTTCATCCAAGACCATAGACAGAGGAGAGGAAATGGAGAAGCTGGCTATTATTTCTCTCTCTAGGTGAGAAAGGACACAGAAATTGGCTGAGAAGGATAAATAGTAATTAGAGGCAGACACACTTCCTTCTCTAGAACCCAGTGGATCCTGCAGCTCCCTCATCTTGAACAGCACTTTCAGCTCCTGCATCTCCCTCAGCTCCTACAGCTGCCTCAGCTCCTGCAGCTCCTGCAGCTCCCTCAGCTCCCTCGGCACCCTCAGCTCCTGCAGCTCCCTTAGCTCCCTCAGCACCTTCAGCTCCCTCAGCTCCCTCAGCTCCTGCAGCTCCCTCAGCTCCCTCAGCTCCTGCAGCTCCCTCAGCTACTGCAGCTCTGCTGGCCTTGGCTGCAGAAGGAGGGGCGGAGATCAGATTTCAGGAACTGCCTCTATATAGCCCCAGGCCTGCAGAGCCAACCTCACTCCTGAGGCTGGTGCCAGGCCTGCTCAGATGAGGCTGTCCAGTACCTTCGCTTGGGCCTTGCTGTTCGGTACAGGTATCCCACAGCCCACGAGCCCCTTTCTCCTGGGCCTCTCTCTGCTTTCCTGTTCAGCTTAGAGATTTTGCACAGTTTGTGTGTTGCTAACAAAGAAGCCCATGGGTGATATTCTCTCCTCCAACAAGATGCCTCACCTTGCTCTTAGGCTGCAGGAGGAGGGACAGAGGGGAATGGCCCCTGCCTGGGCTCAGGCCATGTTGATTTTTAAACATTCTCTGGGCTCCTGCGTCCCTACCTTGACACATGTTCTGTGGGCCTCCCTGCATCCTTGTCTCCCTCCAGCCTTAAGCAAAGCTACACCAGAATCTACTGAGGGCCAGCCCTAGGCTCAGCCCAGACATGGTGAAGGTGAACCTGGCAGGGAAGATTTTATCTTCCCAAGCAGAGTTGATGGACACCCCGGGTATGGGGAGACTTTTCTTTGCTCTTCCAAAGACCAATGGCCTCAGCGCCCAGGAAGGCAGCTGGAGATGGACTCACAGTGTCCTGGTTGAGCTTTATTGTCACATAGGTTCTAGAGCATTTGTTGATTTCTAATTCACCGAAGAAAGAAACATCATCTAGTTTGGGGATGTTGACAGTGACAGGTAACTTTATGGAGAGCCCCCCTGCACGGGACCCTGAAACTTGGTCTGTGTGGATTATCCTCCTGAACCTACGAGGTAGTTGCTGCTAAGATTCTCATTTTACAGATGAATAGACTGAGGCTTGGGGAGAGTAAATAGCTTGTCCAAAGCCACCCAGCTCTCACGACCCCAGGTCTGTGACCCAGGGCCGTCTGATTCCTCAGCTATGCTGTGCCCACTGTGTCCCATCTAAATGATGAGCCACAGTGCACATCACCCGTGGGAGGCCATGTGTTGCAGTAAGGTCTATTGGATCCAAGCACCGAACTCAGGTCCCTGATATAGTGAAACTTCCACAAATTAAGATGGTTCATTTCTCCTCAGTTGAAAATTTTCTTCAGTTGGTTTACTCCAACATCAAATTGATCATTGGTCTCATTACAGAATTTGCTAGAAATGTTCAGGTTATATTAAGGTGACCAACTGTTTGGTTTGGCCTGGACTGAGAGGTTTCTTTTGAGAAGGGACTTTTAGTGCTAAAACCAGGAAATTTCGGGATTCGTAGGTCACCCTCTTCAGACTGACTGCTCTGACTGGGCTCTGGAGTGGGAACATTGTACAGTAAGTGAGTAGAATTGGAGAAGAAGCAGAAAGCCACTGAATGAGCAGTCTTTGAACGCTGAGTGCCAGACTTTCTTTCTGCCCTTCCCTCTGTGTGACCAGGACTGTCCCCAGGGACCAGGACAGTGACGCTGTCTCCTCTTCATGCTCAGCACCATCCCTTGGCAGCACCTCCTCTTCACAGTGTGTGCATTTTCCATTCTCGAGCCCTGACCCGTCAGTAACTTCCAGCTTTTCATTTGTTTTTCTGTTTTGATTTCTTTTCAGCCACACTGGTTTCTGCTGCACGGAAAGAAGGTAAATGCAGACAGTATTGTGTCCCCCTTTCCCCTCCTCACACAGAGGTGGGCTGTGGGGTTGGAGTCCCGATGGCTCTCTGGGAAACGCATGTATCAGGACACGGTCTTGACCAAAAGAACTGGAATTACTGACCCTGGCAGTAGCTTCAGTCCTAACCATCCCTAAACCCCCCTCTCCCCCGACCCCTCTAGGCTCCTCCCTGTTCCTCCTCCCCACCCCACTGCAGCTCCTCCACGGCCCTGGGAGCCTCCTCCCTCCAGTCTGCACAGCCTCACTGCACAGGGAGGGGAGCCACCTCTCTACAGAGCCTGGGTCGCAGGAGGATGGAGCCTCCTCCAAAGGGCTGGAGTCTGGAGAGCTGAGGCTTCGCTGTCTTCAGTGTCACAACCGAGAGCTTTGAAGGGAAGGGGACAGAGTGCAGCACGAGGGATGCAGGGCAGAGGGAAGAATGTTTCCCATCATGTGGGTGGTTCATTGACTGATTTATGTCCCTAGTGATTTCCAGGTCCAGATACTGGCTGAGCACGTTACAAACATGAACACATTTGATCCTAAACACTGTTGAGGCAGGTGCTGTTTTTATCCTCATTTATAGATTTGGAGCCTAAGACATCACTGAGCAGGTCCTGTAAACCCTCCTTACAGGTCTTGATGATGAGAAATGGGTTCTCATTTCTCTGAGGGGTCAGCCCTCCCTAGGGCAGGAGAATTGTCTATTTGCCACGTCTCATGCCTGCACTAGGAAGAGATCTTCAGGGGGCAGAAATGAGGTGTTTGTGTGGACTTTCTGCTCTCCATCTGGTGATGCTGTCGATGATAAAGAATCTTTTGGTGAAGAAGTGTTAAATTTCTTCTTTACACTCGTTTAAACTAATTTTTAGTAATGACTATAGGTCCCTAAACAAGTTCTGAAAAGAGTAAAAGATAAAAGCCACCTTGTTTGCGGGCTCATCAGACTTGGATCATCGATGTTGGGTTGTGATTGCGGGGACCATGAAGTTAGGACCGTCAACAACAGTGTGGGGCCTGGGGATGGCACAGCCCCTCAGGGGCCTGGTGCTGCTTCTGGGGGCCTGGAATCCTTTTCTTCTATTGTAGCATATAGTGACTGTGGCGGCCTCCTCACAGAACATTTGGGCAAGATCTCCAACTATGTTGGGCCAAAAACTGTTTGTGTCTGGACCATCCAGGAGAACCCAGGTCTCCATGTTGCTCTGGTAATACCTGCCCTCAAGTGAGTGCTCAGGATGTGTTCTTTTTGCTGATGTTGTAGTTTTTGTGAAGGAGTCCATCTTGGCCTCTTCCAGTTCACCCTCCACTATCCACCATCCAGTTCTGACTGCATTTCACTCCTTGCCGAAAACACTTTGATGGATCCCTGTCTTCTGGATAAAGTTCATTCTCCTTAGCATGGCTTTCAAAGTCCTTCATGGTGACTGCTGGATCTCCCCTCCCTTCTAACCACTTCTCCCCTCTGCCCCTCTCTGTGCTGAGCCATCACACACTGAGTTTTGGACACACCAGACCATTTAGCAGCTCCGTGCCTTTGCTCACACTGTCCCCTTTGCCTAGAATGCATCCTTCTACCTCTTCCAGACTCACCTGCCCATTGCTTAGGGTGCTCATTTTGTATTTCCTGATTTTGCTTGAGGACAAACTTTTCCATAACACCTAAGACCCCTTTCCTGACTCTTCACAGCTGGACAGATCTTTCTTTCATTGGTTCCCCATCCATTGCCCTATGCAGAACTCTAGATGGAACTTAGAGTCATATTACTCTTGCCTATGTGTTTGTTTGTGTCTACTAGCATAGGAGTCTCTCTTCAGGGTCAAGGAATATTTCTTTAATTAAAGAGTGAATGGGTGAATGAAAGAATGAGTGAATGAAAGAGTGAATGAAGTGATAAGGCCACAGTAGGCATTTCCAATGTAGCAATAAGTACCTGCATTAATATCTCTGAGCATTCTACACAGATTTTAACATGGGAGCCACATTGCCATCAATTCCAGACAAAGCCAAACACAGCCCACAATGGTGGCTGAGACAGATGATGTAATCTTGTGACTAAGAACCCCTGCCCCTCCAGACCTGCTACAAGGTTGGGACTCCGACTAGGTTACATAGGTGCTCCATGGCATGAAGGACAACTTAGAGATGCCTGCCTCAAAAAAATGCTTGGACCATCTACCCAAACCATGCCCCAGGGATGAAGTAGTCAGTCATTTTTCTGCACCATCCTTTGTTCCAAGGATCAGACGGATAGATTATTCTGAAATTTTCCCCTCAACGTTCCTATGTCCTCTTCAAAGATTGATTTTGGATCTGACTATACTTGGCAACATGGAAGGACTCAGACTGGCCAAAAGCAAACTAATATAAAGGGTGCTGTGTGTGTCCTGGTGGGATGTCCCCTCCTTGTCTTGTTCTAAATCAGAGAGGCTCTGGCCTCTCTCCTGTGCCTGAAACATATTGGTGACTGTGTGAGGATGATGGGTGTGGAATCAGGTCTTGAAGGGTAGAGGAAAGATGTAGGAAGGTCAGCAGGAGTGTGACAATTCCATGTGTATGGGATGCTCTTCTCACTTCTGCTGGTCATGGAGGCCAAGCTTGGGTTGCTGGGCACCATCTGCCAGGGAGGTGGAGGGCAAAACCAGGAGTGGAATCATACACTCATGTCTGGGGCCACTCAGCATGACACAGTTGTCATTGACCAAGGAACATACCACTTGCTGGCTGAATTGTTACACTCAGGAGGCCTGAAAGACAAGTGGCTCGGATTCAAAATTCCTGTGTGGGCATCCCAGAGCCGTAGGTAGGGCTTCTCAGGAGGTTTGGAGGTCACCTGCAGCTCAGGTGAGGGGAAGGCCTCTTGTGGAAGTGGGGGGGTCCTGGGGTGACTGTCGTCTCTTCAGAAGAATGAATGACTTTCCCTCCCTTGTGCACCAGGCCTGGCACTTCTCCTGAGCAAACTGGTGCAATCCTGTCCAGTCCCTGGTGGAGAGAGGCTGCCTGCTGGAGGGAGGACGATTCCAAAGGCTGATGCTTGCCTTTCCCTCTGCCCCAACAGCCTCACCTGTAATAAAGAGTATTTGGAAATCCAAGATGGACCTCCAGGATCTGAAAGCTACGGGAAGATTTGTGAAGGTTTAGTTCTCACGTTTCATTCTTCTTCCAACATCATGACCATCAAGTACACCAGAAAATCCGACCACTCAGCCTCTCCCTTTGATGTATATTACTACGCCGATTCAAAAGGTAGGTGGGTAGATGCAGGGGTACTGCTGATGCGCCCTCCCTAATCCATGCCTGCCCATGTGGTGTGTTGGGCACATGGCTTTTTTTTGTGATTGTTAAAATAAGGTTGAGCTAAAGTTCTACTGGACCATCACGGGGTGAGGGAGAGTCATTGTGACCCAGGGACCCTCTCCAGAAACATCTACAGGTTCTATCCCAGCATCTGTGCAAGCCCAGATCTTGTGGTTGGGGAGACCTGATATGAAAACTCTCTTTGAAATTGTATATTTCATTGGATTATGTGGCATATATCTTTCAGAATATAAAATTTCTTTTTATTGATTTTATTATAATCCCTTTGACATTTTCTAGTGTATTTATAAAATCTGTAGTGTACATAGTATACACTATACAGAATGTATATTAGACATATTCTCTATATAAATATATATGCATACTATATGTGTATATAACCTAGGACAAACCAGACACAGTCCCTCCAAATTCCTACTCTTTTCCCATCAGCGAGTAGCTGAACTGTTTTCCCCCACTCAACAATCGGAAGAAAATGCTTGTTAAATTGACTTAACCAAACTCTAGTTAATCTGCTCTCCTCCCTGATCTTTGCCTCACCACTGAGGGTGCACAAGCATTACAAAGCAGAACAACTTTCCTTGAAGACCTTCTGGAACCAGCTGACCACGAGGAGAGACATCTCCTGGTTACCTGTCTGATCACACCTGCTCCTCCCGTCCCTCCCCCTCCTCCTCTCCAGCCTCCTGTCCTCCTCCCTATAAAGGAAGGTCCTTTCTCCTGACCTTTGAGATACTTACCCATCTTGTGGTCGGGGCATTCTACTTATTGCTGTAATCGTGTTGAATAAAGTCTCTCTTTTCCTAATTCTGCATTTGGTTTTCCATTTGAAAATCCTCATTTCTCCGTGTTGGACCCTCAGGCGTCACTGAAAGGGATTGAAGCCCCTCCCGACGGGGCTTTAAAATAAGATGGATTCTCATGTGTCCGAGGCCTGTCGTGGGGCAGGAGACGGCCTAGTTGGGCTGGCTTTCTGCTGACCTTTCCGGCAATGGGGTTGACGATCAAGAATATTTTGGGGAGGATGTGTTAAATTTCTTGTTTCCCACCAATCAACAACAAATTCTGTTACACAAGGGTGTGGGTCTCTACAAAAGCTTTGAGAAAGTGAAACAAAAGGCCCACAATGTTCGTGGGGTCACTAAACTCAGGTTTTGATGTTGCATCTTATCTGGACAACCAGGGAGTGAGGAGGATCAAAAAGGACACGGCCCCCTGAAAGGCACAGCCCCTCACTGGCCTGCGGCCGTCCTCCGCGGCTCCGGGTCCTGTCCCTCTGTCTGTAGAGTCTGGGGCACGTGGGGGCCTCTTCACAGCCCTTCCAGCAGGTTCAGCTCCCTCGGGAGCAACACTCCCTGTGTCTGGACCATCCTCATGAAGCCAAGACACGCTGGGATTCCTTCCTCAACGAGTGCTCAGGATGTGGGTTTCTGTGCTGATGTCGATGTGGATTTTAGGCAGGCGTCCACCTTGGCCTCTTCCAGTTCACCCTCCGCCATCCAGCACAGGCATATAAACACAATCCGACTCCACTTCCACCCTCGGTGAGAACCCTGCAATGGCTCCCTGCCTCCTGGATAGAGTTTACCCACCTTTCCGTAGTTTACAAAATCCTTCATCATCTGGCCCCTGGATCTCTCCTCCCCTCTAATCACTTCTCCCCTCTGCCCCTCTCCCCGTGATGAGCCCTCACACACTGAGTTTTATGGAGACATCAGACCATTTAGCAGCTCCACGCTTTTGCTCACTCTGTTTCCTCTTCCTGGAATATATTCTTCCACGCGCCCCCTCCCCCCGCCAAGATTCATCAGGTTTTTCCATCTGAACCATATGACGTGGGTTTCTTATTCCCAGGCTTAGCTGTCTATGCAGTGGACCCGACACACACAGCCTCTCTCCGGCCTGGCTCACCACACTCTGCACCCAGGCTGCACACAGCCTCCCTCAGCCTGCACACACACAGACTAGGCTGCCTCTCCAGGTGCAAACACACTGACACCTTGTGTCCCAGCCAAACATGGTCAATCAGGAGGAGACTCAGAGGTCAAACCCATGGGCCCCTGGAGGTGAAGACCATGAGCAGAGGCTGTCCCTGATTAGCTGCAACCCTCCCTGATGCCATCAAACCTGCTGGTGTCTTTGGTGTCCAACCTCTCCAAGGCTGTGTCTCCTGACACACCTCCCCTTGCCGTGTGCACTGGGCAGCCATACTTTCCCCGTGGGCTGGAGTATCCTCCAGGACCCCTACCCTAATATCAACCACCTCCTTGTCCCCTCAGGCACCTCATCTCCACCGAAGTTAAAAGGAAAGTAACCTAAGAATCCACTGAAAGAAATTTCACTAAGCTATGGTGAGGGTGCATCTCCCAGCTACACCCAGTGGAGAGAGCAGCTCGCGCTGGATTGTGTGTGTCTCTAACGGGAGGGTTTCAGGTGATGCGGCAACAAGAAGAGCCAGGAAACTGGTCCGTGGGGTTTAGGGTAGAAATTTTTTGTGGGTGGATGGGAGCTGTCACCAGGGCAGCCTGGCTCTGCCTGGAAATGTGACCCAGGCTCCACTCGCTGTCTTACTTCTGCCTTCAAGAGTTTCCTTCCTCCATTCTCAACTCACATTCAAATACCGAGTTCTTTTTCCCCCAACAGTCACTTTAGCAGCAAAGGTGTGAGAGAAAGGAGCCAGAGACCCATTGGGAGGTGGGACAGTTGTAAGTGAGGCCAGGGGAACTCAGGGTCTGACGGGCAGTAATTGCATCTCCCATAAAACTGCACCAGTCAGGGCAGTCTCTGTAGCCAGAGTTCTGTAACCCCACTGAACTTCAGAGACACCTCAGGAAATTTTTACAATACAGATACCCAAGCTCCACCGCAGGCCAGACAGAGAGAACGTGCAGGTGGGCCCAGGCACGGCTGTGCTTGAAGCTCCAGGTTACTCTAATGGGCATCCGGTGGTGGAGGGCCAGGTGTAGCTAATGAGTCCCTGTGCTCCAGGAGCAGTGGGACATAGCTACCCCCACAGGCACATCACCCTCCCCCAGAAAATTGCGTTATCTCATGTACATATATATGCCAGAATTGACAAAAACTATTCTCGACAAAGAAGAACTAAATCACTCACTCATTTGCATTAATTTCAAATATTTGACATGAATTCAGAAATCACCTTGTTACTGTTTGGAAAAAGAGGATCAGAGTAATCTTCTCTCCCGTCTTTGCTGCCAAGGGGCTGCTGTGTATTGAACCAAAAGCATAGAATGTGAAAAAGACAAGCCTCAATAGTAATTTACCAAATTGACACATACTCAAACTGTGCCTGGAGGAAACGATGTTTTTCCTGTCTCAGGGAGGTGTGAAATTTACCCTCCAAACAATCCCAGCCCAGGAGCAGGGATTCTGAGATTAATGGAGGCTTCCCGGAGACTCGGCTCGGCTGGGGATGGAGCTCCAGCCCCAGCGGCCTCGCTGGCTCATCAGCATTCCGGGCTTCAGCGACCCGCCACTGCCCACAGCCCGGCGGCCCCCTTCCCCACTGCTCTTCTCGCCCTCCCCGGTTCACGCCGGAGCCTGGACTCCTGTTCTCTGAGTCGGCTGCTGGGAAGACCCAAATGAAGGCACCCGTCGAGGGGTGAGGGTGACCCATTTTCCAACGGCACCCCCAAAAGCGGTGCGCCGAGAAGGAAGCCCCAGAGGAAACGCGGGTGTGGACTGAGCCCTCGACCCTGCTGAGAAGGAGGAGGCCCGTTCTGTCTGGCCGCAGAACGGTGGGCGCTCTCTGCGGCCCACTGTGCCGTCACGGCTCCAAAGCAGTTCTGCTTCCTCGCTGTTGGCCGAGGAGGGGAGGGGAGCTGACCCCGCCGCTCCCCCCCACCCCCACCCCCCGAACCTCGAGCTTTCGCTTTCGGGGCCAGCTGCCCGCGGGCCACCTTGGGAGGCACAGGATCTCTGGGAGGGGCTCGGGTGGGGGCCCCGGGCGGGCGGGAAGTGTGTGTCTGTTCTCAGCAAAGATGGTCCCCCCCCGCCGCCCGGGAGGGGGTCCGGGGATCTCGGAGGCCCACCTGAGCAGACGACACCGGCATCCTCGTGGTGACCACAGTTGTGGCTGTTCCAGCCGTTGTGGCTGCAGCTCCACAGGTCGGACTCGTGTCCTGAGCAGCCCACGTTGTCCAGGAGAATCGGCCCCGAGCCCTGACCGAAGCGGGCACTTCCTGGGGCCGACGTGGCCCGGCCACAGCCCAGCTGCCTGCACAGCACGTCGGCGTCGTTGGTGCCCCAGGCGTCGTCACACACGGTGTCCCACGAGCCTCGGTACAGGACCTCCACCCGGCCCTGACACCGGTCACCTCCGTTCACCAGCCGCACGGCCAAACTCGGTTCGGTCCCTAGGGGGAGCACAAGAACACCTTCTCCGTGTCTCTCCTGAGGTCCCAGGCCCGAGGCGTGTTCCAGACTCAGGGGCCATGGTCATGGCTCAGTTCCCTGGGCAAGCAGTTACCTTGGACTTTCTTCTCTCTTTTTTCCAAGAGTATCAAGGTACCTCTTGTGCCTTTCTGCCTGGGATGTCCCGCGGGTTGGAATGAATGAATAAGGTGTGGAGGAAAACTGCTCTGGGGACAGACAGTGGCTTCTGCTGGCTTTGTGGCATCAGTGGGAAAGAGGATCTGCATCTTTGCCTTAATGCTTTTTCATAATAGTCTTTTAAATATATAATGTCTGATGGGCATCTCGTCAAAAACTACCTCAGCCCCCCTTAGTGACATGGTTTGCCGAGAAGGGTTGCTTCTTTGTGGTGCCATGGGATTCGGGGAAGGGACACTGGTGGAGGATGATGCCATGTCAAGGTGACCCTTGGGCGACTAACTTTTTAGAATAGCTGGTAGGACGTCCAGGTATTTGTGAGTGTCTCTGGCTCAACATTTTCACGGAGAAACTATTGAGAGGAAAGAAGCTGAGTAAAGGGGTCATGTTTGATGGTTTTTGCTCTCTTATCTGAGTGGGTATTTCCTTGAGAGTGGGAAGGGTCTTTGCAGGTCTGTGGTCTTGTCCTCACCCCTCTCCCGGTTTCCAAAGACCTCTGAGTGTGTACCTTGGCTCCTTCTCACCTATGTCCCTCTCCAGGTGGCCACAGCACAAACCACAGTATCATTACATGTCTTGTCTTTGGTTTTGTTCTCAGGGCAAGAAGATTCCAACAGTTTGGGCCACAAATACAACTTTATTACCGATGTGGTGGAATAGATTGCGCCTGCCATGGTTCACACTGAATTGTTTCGCAAGTAAAGAGGGCATTCTTTTTTCTTAGAAACTCTGAAGCTTCCACCAATAAATGCTGCCGTTAGCAAGGCATCCGAGCTATTTTTGAGACACTTGAAAGTGTCAAAGTGTCACTGAATATATTCTTACAGGAAGATGTCCTTTCTTCCTAAGGATGTTTTCCCGTTTGACTATTTAAATTTGCATTCTTGACCCCTCTAGATGTTTTAAGAGCCTCTGGCTCTGAAGAGATTCCCTAAGAATATTTTCTAAGTGGAACTTTTTAATACATGTAAAAGTCAGCCTGATGTTCTATTTTTTAATGTTAAATAAACCCAGTGTGTAAAGTAATAATTGCAAGATGTGTGTTGCTGTTGCAGAACCAATCCATCGACGTGTTGAAGAGTTGATTTTACAGTGTTTCAGGCTTAACGAGGTGCTCCTTTGGGTTCTGTTCTAGGCTTCCTTTTTCTAAGAGGGAGGTGCCCGTGGCCAGTGGATCTGGGGGGATTCCAAGAGATTCTCAGGGAGAGAGCTGAGGCTGGACTGAACCTGTCAAGTCTGAGCATTTAGGAGATGCTGAGTGTGGCCTGGGGTGGGGGGTGGGGCTCATGGAAGCTTTTTAAATAAGCAGGCTATAAGATCAGAGACTTGTAAAAATAGTATTTTACATTTTTATAAAGGAAAGCAACAGGTTTATAAGAAATTAGTAGGTAAACAGTGAAAACTCAGTCTCCTTTCCATTCCTGACCCTGAGTCAACTGTTGTTACACAGTTTTATTCATTTGTGCATTCACCAGGTTTGAAACCAAGCCAGGTCTCCCAAATTGTTATTGTTTTATTGCAGGGTTACTAAATGTGCTTTAAAACAATACTCCACACTCGAAAAGTTTTGGAAACCTTGAATTAAAACAAAGCTAATGGATTCTTCCTTATAAAACTTCTCAGAGCTTTTAATATGCTAATGTGCTCATGACCCTCCTGCAAACAGGTGTATACGCCAAATTATAATGATCTGAGTACAGAAATTTTTTTTTTTTTGCAGAACTGAGACATAGTGAGCTCAATTTGGGAAATACTATGTTTGAAAATGGTTTGCTTTCTATTTAAATATTCACCTTGCAGTCATTTTTGCTCTGTTGATTTCTTTAGCAAAGTTTTCATACCTGAAATAAATCCAGTTCTTACTAGACCATCAAAAATTCCCACTCATTGGTGCTTTGATTTCGGAGGTTTGGTTGGCTGTGTGGCAAGAGCACTGAGATTGCATTTTCTGGTTTCTTCACACCCTTGTAATTTTCCAGGCTTCATATGGAAGGAAGAATCAGGGTAGGTTGGAATCTCGTTGCTGGCCTGGGAAAAGATCGTAGACTGAGAGCCAGGAGGGATCTTCTCTTCCAGCTCCCTGCGTGACTTTACCTGGATGTGGGCTCTGAGGTCAGACAGTGTGGTTGCACCGGCTGTTTATGTCTGTGCTGCTCAGTGGGGCAGAAACGGGCTCTGTGCCCAGTGTAGGTAACTGCCCTTTAACTAGGTCGCAATTGCATATTCTTTCTATTAGGTTACTGTGGAATTTCTGAGCAACAACTAATATTTCCAAATGTGTATATCACAGTATAATCATAATAACTTCTGTTTGATAAGCTCCAATGCTGGGTCAGGTTCTGCCTTCATTTGTAACTTTCACCTAATCTGTAAGATAGCTATATTATCCCCATTTTATAGAGGAGGAAACAAGGGCTCAGAGAGCTTAAGGAACCTGCCCAAAGCCACACAGCTACGCTGCGGTGAAATTATAGGCTCCTAAGACAGCCAGGCTGCTGCTCCCCAAGTGCCCAAGGATGGAGCCTGACCTTTTAGTGTGAAGAGAGGGCTCGACTTTAAATAGCCCACGGGAAGGCTGGTGTATCCCCGTTTAGGAACATGCTGCTAGAAAGGTGTCCAGGATGTGGTAGTCTCACCGGAAGGAGGCCGGCCAGAATAGCACATCCTGTGGCCACATGCGGACTGCTCAGCTCCACCGAACCCTTGGAAGGCGGCCAGCAGTGGGGGCTCTGTAGGCGGGGCGCTGATCAGGGCGCTGATCCGGACACTGCGTGAGCTGCCTCTGCTGAATAACTCTGTGTTTGGAACTCGTGGGCGCATACCGTGCAACTGCTCCTGGCCCGGGGGTATTCTTTTCAGATTTGGAGCCAAGGTGGAGGGTATGTCCTGGTGGCACCCCTGGCATGTCCAGGCAGGATGTGAAAGATCTCAGCAGACCAGCTTTGCAGAGTTTCTGACCTGCGCCCGGGAGCCCAGCCTTTCCGCCCCAGCATGCTATTTGAGCTGTGTTTCTAGCTCAAGAAAAAGGGGCTTGAAAATACAAAGTTGAACTTATGTGGCTTTTGAAAATGGAATCGGAAATGAAGGGATATTAAATTGCAGACACCCACACAAAGACTGGTTTCCACTGACTAAACTGCTTTTCTTGCTGATAGTAGTTGGAAGTGGGGGGAGTAAATGCGTCGCTTCCCGCTCATTCCCTCTCACTCCCGCAGTTTGATGATGATTTGGAGCGGGGCGGAGACTGGCTTGTAGTGAGGCTTGGTTTGGAAGGAGCATCTGACCCCGGCGAGTGCAGTTCAGCCCAGCACACGATTTAATACACGTGCGGGCAGTGGTGGGGTGTGAGCAGGCCTCGCATTGTGTCGCTCTCGGAAACAACAGAAAAGCAATAGCAGGAAAACTCAGAGGAGGCAGGACAAGACCAACAAAAATTGAGCTTGAGGATCGAAAACTCTTCCAAACGGTGCTTGCCATGTGAGGCCATGGCCCAGTCTCCCCAGGGCCATTGTCAGATAACCCAGTGAAACTGGTGTGACCGCCCGCCACCCACACAGGCCCAAAGGCTAACTTGGTGGCTCATAATCTGGGCCCATTTCCTCCCCCCAGCGTCATGATTTGGCTTGAAGGGTTCTCCGTGACTTCAGCAGCTGCTGTCCTTCCTGAGCGTGGTATTCGAGCCACTTCTAATGAATGAAAATTACCATGACTTTAATGACAACATCGGTCGTCGCTGTGCACTTGTCATGCAGCCACCCTTCTTCTGGGAGCAGCAGCCAGCATTTCCTTCAGGTCTACCTCTCCCCCACTGGACAGTCTTGGTGGGACCACCAGTCATGGCGCCCCACTCCCTGGGGTCAAGGGGTGGATACGACCCATTAGACCAAGGAGATCCTCCCTCTGGAGCTGTAACTGGATGTCACCCCCAGAAAAGCTACATGGCTGAAGCTGGTGTAGCCGCTGCTGCTGAGACCCCCCTGTCTGAGTTCCTGCCCTTTCTGAGCCTAATTTGTCTACTTTTCCTTCCCTTCTTGGAGCTCCCCTCACATCTCCAGTAACCCCTCCTTGGCTTGAAGTTGCCAGAGACGTTTCTGGTCTTGCAACCAAAACTCTTTTTTTTTATCTTTTTTGCTTCTCACTGCTGAGCAGACACATGTGCACTCACTTTCCCTGCTGAGTTTTGAGTCAGGGAGAACTTTCGGAAGAAAGCACACAGCAGAGCAGCTGTCTCTGCCTGGTCTGCAGTCCCCCACCAAGCTGGAGGAGGAGGTGGGTCCATCCCCTCCAATGGTGGCCAGGCATCCCTTTCTGTGCTTCTGTCCTAGGATTTGCAACTCCCCTTTCCTTGGCTGCTACTGGGGCCCGTACTCGCCTGGAGAGGGAATGCCAGCTGCAGGAAGCAAGGACAGACAGTGTGCACGTGAACGTTTTAATAGAAAGCAGCTTTGAGGGCAAACTAATGCAGCTTCAGAGACAAACTGTTTCCAAATGTGTTCAACATGACACTGGCCCTGTTTGCAGAGCATTTAAAATTTTTATCCAAAGGCAACATTTTGTCCATGCAGTTTTTCCCTGAATGGTTCACAGAGGGAGAAAGGGGGAGAAAGAGAGAGAGAGCGAGAGGTAAAAAGAGCGATTTGGTTTCTTTAGGCCAGAGTACAGGGCAGAAATACTAGGGTTGTCTGAAGAAGGTAAGAGGGGAAAATCCCTTTTGTTCCAGCTGTTTTTCCAGCTGTGTTGATTAGGAAACACGCTGGAGAAAAGCATATGCCCCCCTCAATGACTGCAACTTTCAGATCATGTTCTGTCTACCCTGTATAAAACCCTTTACCCATTTCCCACTGTTCTTACAAAGAGATCTTAACTGCTTGCCAGGGCCTTGAAGTCCAGCCTGATAGGGTGCCCCCTGCCTCCCTCCCTCCCCAACCTCATCTCCTCCCTCTGCCCCTCTCTTACTCTGCTTAGCCATCTGCCTCCTCTATTGCCTGCCACAAACCAGGGCTGTTCTCCTGAGGGTCTTGGTCATCCCCTCCCCTGGGATGTCTCCCTCCAGCTCCTCCATAGCTGACCTTCTCATCCTTCAGGTCTCGGATTAAATTCTCCCTTAGCCCTTCCCTGACCCCCTACTGAAGGTAGCTCCCCATGTGCCAATCCCCCCTCCCCCCGATCACTCTGGGGACGCAAAACCGAGAGATGATCACATTGTGCTGATCATTTTTCCCTCCTCCTCTCTTTACATAATTGACTGTTGTCTTACTTATTTGTAGATTTAAGTTTATGTCCGCTGCTGGAGTGTGGGCACACACCTGTCTTGGTCGCTTCTCAGGTAGTAGATGCTTGACAACATGCCCGAGGATGAACTTCAGGGCCCTCTGCTCTGTGGAATGCTGGTGCAGGGGAGGCACCAGGGGCTCACGCTGTGAGCTTCTCTCTCATTTCAGATGAGGAGATGATCCTGTAGCAGGCTGGTTGCAGAACCCTCTTCTTCCCCCTAGACTCCGTGGCCAGTGCTCATCTGATCCCAAGGGGTGCCTGGAGTTGGATGGGCCTGTAGCTCTGCCGGGGCTGCAGTAGCTCTGTGGTCTTTGGGAGCTCAAAGCGCTGGTGGGGATTCCTGTGGGCGCTTTGCTGTGATGCCAGCAGCCAGGGAAATATCTGGAAGCCGCCTTGTGGAGGCTTGTGAGGTGGTTTTCTTCCCTTGTCCCCCGGGGCCTGCACCCATCCCTGGCCACCTTCGGGCCATATGCCACCATGAGACCTGTTTGAAGTGGCTGGAGAGGGAGACCTCTGGGCTCGGGGCCGCTTTGTTTTCAGAGGGTCCCTTTACTGCTGAGCTGGCTGCCTGGGCCAGAAGAGCTGACACCACTGATCTCAGTGACGTTCAGAACTGGGGTCGCTCCAGGAAGGGGGGTGAGGGGCCTGGGGCCTGTCTTCTCCAGCCTGAATCTGGCCCAGTGTGTGGTGAATCTGCCCCGAGATCCCTGGGTGAGGAGGCTCCAGGCGGCGCCCTGGGACGGTGGCGGGGGCGGGGAGCGGCCAGGCGCTGAGTGTGACTCATGCCCACCGCCGGCAGCCGGTTCTCCTCAGGCAACCCGATTGTCAGAAGGGCTGACTAAGCCGCCCGAGCTTGTCCAAAAGTGAATCAGATAACACGGAGCCCGTTCTGGAGCAGCTTCCCGTCTTCTGGAGTCTGTCGCTCAAGCTCATAAAGCTCGGGGAGCCTGGAATGTGGAGCGTGCCACCACAGTTACCCTCTTCATTTGTCTCTGTGTTTCCATTCTGGATTCTTTCTCCCCACTCCCTCTGTACTGGCCTTCTTGTGGTCTCTCTTCTTTCTCTCCCTGAACTTGAGGGCTGCCATCGCATTTGCTAAAGATGCCACAGACCCTGCTGATGTTGCAAGGCTTCTATTAGCATATTGATTTTTACCGCTTTTAGGGGGTGGGAATCAATATTTCATTAGGTCATGTACATCCAGACAGCAGAGTGGAAGCCGGCTGTTATTCCCCTGTGCCAGACTTTGTCCAGAGGCTGATGGGGACGTGGCTCCTTATTGTTCTGGTTGCAGCTCCTTCTGGAATGTTTCAGTTCCCCAGACCATCAAAACCGGAGCCATTTTGTGTTCTCTGGCCCAGTTTCAAGAACTTCAGTTGATTGTTAAGGAAATTCTTTGTCTATGTTTTTCTCCGAATATGGTAATGCCTTTTTTCATTTTGGCGCTCTCTTTTCAGGGAACTGGATTAAGACTATTATTTATGGTTCTGACAAAGCAGTTCCCAGGTTGTCGGGGCTGAATTTGTAGGTGCCCCATCGGGAATGTCTCCTGTGCCCTTCACTGATTCCATTTGACAGTTTAGTGAGCGTGTAACAGTGTGTTAGAGTCCACGTTGAGCAACTGTGGCCTGCAGTCCAAATCTGGCCCTCCATCTGTTTTTGTAAATAAAGTTTTATCGAAACACAGCGGTGTCCATTCCTTTATGTAGAGTCTATGGCTGCTTTTGCCATGCAACAGCAGAGTTGAGTAGTTCGGTTGGAGGCCTTATGGCCTGCAAAGCCAAAAGTATTTACTTTTCGGCGTTTCACAGAAAAAGTTTGCCAACCCCAGTGTGAGACGGTTAACACCTTGTCTTAGAGGAGCTGAATGTGCTCAGAGCTAAATACGTATGTAAAAGCCAAGTGAGGTGACACACTAGGTCACCAAAAGGGAAAGGACAGAGACGCTGATTTCATTTGCTCTTTCTCTTGGAGGGAATTGTGCTTCTTTGCTGATGACGATGCTTCGGTTTGGCTGGATTAAGCAGAGAGAGGTCTTATTTTTGCCCATTTCTTGTAATATCAGTAGAGAGGAATTTACATGAATTCCAAGATGTTTTAAATTATTTTCCAATTTTAAGTCCTAATGATCTTTTAAGGTTTGGTTTCTTCGCTGTTTCAGTTCTTCCTTATTCATTGACTATAAATATGTATTGAGCATCTGTCTTGGACAGATGCGTGTTAGGTGCTGAGGATGTATGAGTAATGGGTGAAAGCCATGGAGCTTGTGGTCTAGTGTGGGAAACAGCTAAACTGGAATGAATCTGGTGATAAGTACAAAGAAGGAACAAGTAGGAGGAGAGGTAGAGGCACCGGGGGCTGGGGAGACCTCTGTGCACAGTGTAGGATGAAAGACGGCTGAAAACCAGGCTGCATCCAGAGTCAGTTACCCAGCCTGAAATGCCAGGCGTTGGCTAACCCCAATTATTGAGCTAACCCCAATTTTAAGATCCTGATGGATCGTTTAAGATCTGGTTTGTTGATTCTTTCATTTATTCACGTCCACATTTGTTGATTTTCGTAAATACTTGTTGGCTGAACACTGTTGGCCACACTGGGATAGCGACATTGGCCAAGCTGAAGTCAGTGGACGAAAGTGGGGGGATCAGAGGGGCTGATGTACGGACAAGGCAAGAGTTACGCTTGATGGAGACGATGTTTTTCCTCGTCTGGACGCCGCAGGACATTTACAATCACTGGCTGCTGGGCTCCCATATACAACTGTTGACATTTCGTGGTTTAAACAACAAGAACAAGGGAATATTTGAAATGCCAACGTTTCTTGATATACTTACAGGAGACTGATACTACGGTGGTGTTCATAAACAGCGGGGAACAAGGCTCTTTCGCTTTTCGTTTGCTCTCTTTTTGTTTCTGCACAGCCGTCTTCTCTCCTTTTTCTCTCTCCCTCCACCTCTCCACTCCTCTTATCTCTCCCATCTGACCTTCTCCCACCCTGCCACCCTCCCATTCATCCCACCTCTCCCACTTCTGCCGTCCCTGTTCAGCAACAACGACATGTCAAGTGGGGAAACGGATGGAAGAACCCTGTTCTTCTGAGTTCTGTGTGTGTGGGTGACCTCAGTGCCATGTAGCAGATCCTGCCTGCCCTGGCCTCTCGGCCCCGTGGTCTCACCCCTGCAGCACCCTCCCTTGGCTGTACCCTTGACCTTGTCATCACTGATAACCTCCACCCTCTCTAATCTGTATCCCAAGCACCTCACTCTCGTCCACCGCTTCCTGCCCTGGCACGGCCGCTTTATGGGCGTGTGACGTGTGCACTCACAGGCCCTGTGCTCAGAAGGGCCCCTGCTTGGGGGTTAATGCTCTGAGGTCGCTGTCTTCATTTTATCTTGCAGTTGCTCTTTTCTAAGTGAGGTCCAATGAGTCAGCGGGGTGTGTGCTGGGGGCTTGGAGCCTTGACTCACCACTGTTCCTCCTCTTGCCACCTTCCTACCTCCCCAGGATGGGTTCTCAGCCTCCCTGCTCCCCTGTCACCTGGGACACCTGGCCCCATGCAGTAGTCACTACCCCTTCATCCCAGGGGGTGTGGGCATGGGGAGAGTTGTGTTTGGGTGCACACACCCCACGGCCTCTAGGGGCAGCGAGTGATGTCAGGCCTTGGGCAGATGACCCCCTGGGGCATTCTTCCCGTGACTAGGCAGGGCCAGGCCTCTACCATCCCATCCAGGTACCTAGTGCATCCTGCTTGGAAGGAAGTTGCAATGCCCTTGGGGGTTGTTCATCCTCTGTGGGTTGAGCGATGGGCCCTTGGGTTGGGGAGATGCCTGGCTCGAGTTCCCTGCCCCCAGCCAGGCACAGTGTGTGGGTCCGTCTGGTATCTGGTAGGCAGAGCACTGAGACCTGAGGCCCTGGGTGTCCACACTCACCTGGTGAGTATCTTTGTGTCCCAGGGAGCACGACGCTAAATAATAAATAGGAAACGTCATGACAGGTCAAGAGAGAGAATGTGGAAGAAAAGAAAAAGGGTTATATTTTAGTATCTTAAATGACACTTTTTGTGCACTTTCTGAACAAGGCGTTTGCATTTTCATTTTTCCCTGGGCTCCACAAATTATGTAGCTGGTCCTGCCCCCAGTAGCGCAGCTCCAGTGAATCCCTGGTTCATCTGGGTCCACAGTCCACTGATCCGCTCACCTTCCGCTGTCCCTCACCCCCTCGTGGGCTCACTTCCCTCCAGACTCAGGCTGGGTCACTGTCTCTCAGGCACGTCTTAGATGCTAACACCCCCTGAACTCCCCTGCGGCCTGGTTTTTTCTTAGGGGGCCTGCGAGCTCTCTGGCACTGCTTCTTGCTGGGTATGGGGGGTGTGCTATTCTCCCTATTGCATATTTTTTAAAGAAAATGAGGCTAGCATAACTGTTTCCAGAAGCCGCATTGAATCACTCAGTTGAGTAGTAGCCAGTCGCTGCAACACTAGCCTTTAAGGAAACCTCAGCCAACACACAGGACCAGCCTGGAAGCCCGGCCCCTGGAAAACGAGTGAGCTGGGCAGCTGGTGGATGCAGTGGCTTCCACAGATTCAGCAAAACAGACCATTTTTGGAACAGGAGCACTTTATACTTTTCCAGGAAGAGAAAGAAGTAGTTGACTTGCCTCATTAGCTTAAAAAGAAACCTGCCAATTTTCCTTTAGTTTAATTGATTCATTTTCTTGCTCTTTTCTCCAAGATTCAGGGAACGAGGTTCCAACAAAATGAGCACAAAGGGGCCATTTGGCAAAGCCCAGTGCGCCCAGAAGCTGAAGTGCTGATGCGTCATTGCTTTTAGGACCTCTCTAGAGGGTCACTGGCTGAGCCAGCATCCGGAGAATTCCAGGAATCCCCCGACCCCTTGCAGCTGCAGGAGTTCGCAGGGATTATGACCCCCTGGGGGAGTTGCGTGAAAAGAGATTTATTAAGGACTCTGATACCTGTTTTGATCTTATCAATTTAACCATTATCTGCTAATAGGTTTTTTGGAAGTCAACCAGGTCTTCTGGAAAGAACCCTAATTGTCAGAGCTGGAGTGACCTTGGACGTCACCAGCTCAATCCCCTTATTTCAGAAGTGGTAAAATGGAGACCCAGAGATCCAAGTCTCTGGATGGACTTGGATGGACTGAGTTAGTTCAGGACCAAGACCAAACTCTGATGTCCAGCTGCCTGGGACAGGGTGCTCCCAGGATGTGGCACTGTGTGTGTGCACGCATGTGTGTGTGCGCGTGTGTGTGCATGTGCGTGCGTGTGTGCATGTGTGCACGCGTGTGCATTTTGTCTGAGTCTTCGCTTCTGCACCACCCTTGGCTGATGCTGGAGGGTAAGCCTGAAGCAGCCCTCAGCCTGGGACATTTCTCAGCACAGCTCAGCTTTCTTCCCCCGGGAGGCTGGCTGGTTGTGACTCACCTTCAGCGGGAGTCCAGGCCACACACAGAGCACGTGAAGCAGACAGTGCCGCACAGGCCTGCCTCCATGCCCCAGCCCGGCTTGTCTGAGAATAATTCGGACTCCCACCCTCGAGAAACAGCATGGCCCGGGCCCTCACTCTGAGGACGCACGAACTCGGCTCTTCTGGCTGGCCTCTATTCTGATTTCTCTTCAACGCCCCCATCGTCCTGTTCTGTGTCACCTCTGCTCCCGCCACCTGCCCCTGTGAAATGGTCAAGGCGCAAAGAGCTCTTTCTCGATGGCCGGCCGTGTACCCTGAGCATCTGGGCCAAGTGGGCTGATGAGAAGAAGACCTGGAATGAAGGTGCTGGGGATTCCAGTCCTGTACCACCACCCTTGCTGTGGGACCGTCAGTCCCCTTGTGAGCCGAAAGGGCACAAGGCCTATCCCCTCTGTCCCAGGGACGGCTGGCTGTAAAGGCCGAGGGAATGACAGAGCATGAGGCGCTGGCCAGGCTCTGCTTGGACCACTTGTATCTTGCACTGACCATCACTTTCCTTTGAAGCCGACTTCTCCTCTTGCCCCTACGCCCACCCCCCAAAAACCCGGCATGAACGAGCGTATAGTTATTAGAGCGCTTTGCAAACACTGTAGGTGTTAGGATCACCACTCTAAAATGAACCATTTTCCTCTAAGCTTCGTGGACTCTGATGGCCGCCCACCCCTCAGCCTCCTTGCCCTGCTGGCGGAACCCTGGGCTTGTCTTAGGTCCCCCCAACCCACCCCATTCCTAACTCAGGCAAATCCTGAGGGGCTAAGGTAGTCATGGGGCCACGTTCCCCTTGCCAAAGGGTGGTTGAGGGTCACCTGACGACTGGATGCTCGCCGATGACCCATGTGCTGGGCCCTTCTGGATTCTCAGCTGTTCTGAAGAGACACCCGGGAGAAAAGACCCTCTTAGTTTCCCTGGGCATGTCACATCTTTATGTCATGTCTGGAAGGGCTGTGGCCGTCTCATGACCGTGAGAACAGGCTGAAGTTGATCAGACAGAAAGAAGGAAGGAGCCCTTCTCGATGTTGTCCTTTGAGAATTTGAGGTGATCGGCCCTGGCACCACCCTGCCCATGAACAGGTGGATATTTATTCCATTTCAGGTTGGATTTTCTATTAGTTGTAGCTGAAAAAACCCTAACTGATGCACCGAAATCATTTTTAGTGTTGATCTATATTTAGCCCTTATGGAAGATTCTAGGCTGAGCTGACTATGGGGAAGGAGATGGACTTTCTCTTTCTACGGCTGTGTGTCCTGGTGTGTGTGTCCACCCGTCAGGTGGTGGATGTCATTGCGGGGCATGGTGGATTTCATTGATCTTCTGTGTTCACTGTGCTGGGCACATAGGAGACGCTCTGTGAATCTTGTTGAGAAAGTTGTCTTTCGTTTCGTTTCCTGGACCCAGTGCTGCCAGGCCTGCTGGTGGTTGTTTTCTTGCTGTGATCTAAATGAATGGTAGAGCCTTCTTTAATCTTGAGATGCACCAGCATCTTCCAAGTTTCAGGATTAAATCCGCCACACACTTAGTATCCCGCCTGTGGCTAGGGGTCAGTGATTTCACACAGACAAGATAAGTCTGGAGTCCACACCCGGGACTCCTCACAGCCTCATCTGGGCTGTGTCTCCATCAGCCTGGGTGGCGTGGGCTGACAAGTCGGGTGTTAGGGGGATTTTCTTAAGGTCCCTCTTGTTGGTTCTGCTGTGAGGACGTCATTCAGCATCAGTGAGTCACTTGCGGTCTGCTGGCAGCTGTGCATGTCAACCAGATGTCCCTTCTTTTCTAGGCCTCCCAGGCTCCTCCCTCTCATGAGCAGGAGCGTGACCCGGAGAACCGGCAGTGCGATGGACTCACTTTGGGATGTCCCTCGTCCTTGAGGGACTTGGGCCACACGTGAGCTACAGGCCCTCCAGGTGGGGCCCAGGGCTCCTTCTCGGCTCTGATATGGAGCCTCGGAGCCTCGGAGTTTTGCTTTTGCCACTTGCGAGCTCTGCCACCTCGCTGCTTTTGTGCGCACGCCCCACTTGCATTTTCATCCCCCCGTGGCTGGAGAACCTGACGTGAGGACGGGAGCTGCACGCCCCGTCCTTCCTCCTCTCCTCCTGCTCTGCCAAGTGGGGGGATGCCTGTGCTTTGACATCGTAGGCGTGCCTCGAGGTCCAGCGAGATGGTGAGATGTGGGAAGTGGCTGTTAGGAGAGGGGCTGGCATCTCTAAGATGGCCTGTGACCGGGGCCACTTCAGAGGGAGACCAGACAGTGTCTGCAGCCGGGATCCCCGAGACGGCTTTGATGTGGGTGGCGCAGGAACCAGCCTGCGGACAGCATCGCAGGGTTACACCGGGAATGGGCGGCCCCCGTGTTCCGCATCTGCAGGTCAAGGCTGAGGCGTGGCTTTGTGCTTCCAGCCACATCTGCATTTCGTCTCCACCAGGTCCCCCCATGGAGCGTGTGTCTAGACAGCTTTGGAATAAGATGCTCAATTACTGAGCAGGAATTTGGCCAGCGGAGGTACAGCTGGGCCAAGCAGACAGGCCTGAGGTGAGGATTCAGGCTGAGAATGAGCTGTATTTGGATCTGGAACTGACCGGAGGGCCTGATGTTCCTGGGGCCAGCCGGCCCCCAAAATGGCTCCCAAAAAGCATTTTGACTTCACGAGGACGGTAAATCTGGCCTGGCCCACATCTCTGTCCCATGTCACTCCCCTGCAAAGATTTCTGCCTGCAGTTAGAATTCTGGGTTAACACGTACTAGGGGCAGGTCTGAGAGTTGAGACTCCTGTTTTCTTCTTAGGCTGCTCATCAGCTGTGAGAAGTCACTCCATCACTGAGCCTCCGTTTCCACATCTGTAAAATGGAGTGAAATATGCCCTAACTCCCAAGGTGGTCATGAAAGTGCTTTGTCATCTGGATTGATTGTCATCACATAAATTCAGGCTTCATACTATAGCCCCCCCAATATGTAATCTATTTGCTTTTTTCTGTGGTATGATCGTCCTTTGTAATCTATGAAATGTTTGAGGGAATAAAAACTTAATGTGGTAATTGGTGTCGCCCATTGGTGCAGGTTTGACTACATGGCTCTTGTGACCTGCGTTTCCTCCTCTTGTGCTCAAGTGAGGACTGGTTCTCAGGGAGATTCCAGGCTCGTATGACTGCTGTCCACTTGTCTGAGCCCATGTGGTCAGCTGAGAGTGGACAACTTCACTGCGCTGGAGCCAGGCTGACCTGGGCTCTCTGGCAGTAGACAGCGTCCTCGGAAGGCCTGGCAGTCCCCAGTGGGCAGGCTGAGCGGCTCGCAGGCCCTTGGTTTCTCCTCCCCTTGGGAGAGTCTCTCCTCTCTGTCGTCACAGCGTCTGCTCCCCCAAAAGCGTTTGCCTCCTTCCCTCGTCCTCTGGGCCTGAGCTCAGACCTGGAAAAGGAGAGTTTGAGGGAGCACTGTCTTTAGGCTCCTCTGCCTTCTAAGCCCCCTGAGACCTGGGCGCCTGGGTCGGGCCCCTTCCCAGGGTGGGGAGGTGGAGTGGCAGGGATGTGGTGAGCAGATGCTGATGAAGACCTCCCAGTGAGTCCTGCCATGTCGCTTCCTGATGTGGTTCCCAGTTGGTGGTTGAGCTGATGGGGCTGGGCCCACCTTTCTCTGTTTGAAGTTGATTTCTTGCCTTGAAGTTGGTGAAAAGCAACTGTTATCTTGGGCAGCCAGGCAGCCTCAGCCCCAGGAGCCTTTGCCACTTTGTCCCCTTGCCCAGCCCTAAGCCCAGCCCTGAGGGCCGTTCCCTGGCCCTTAAGGAACGATACTGTCCCCGGCGTGCCTCCCCCAGAGTGGCCGGGTGCACACCACTGGCCCTGACTCCCGCCCCACTCCCACCCCCACTCGACTGTTGGATGGAGTTGTTCCTGGCAGGGCCGGCTGGCGCAGGCCCAGGGTAAACGGGCCGTGCTGAGCTTGCTGGGGTTCTGCTGCACGCTGATGAGCTCGGGGAGCGTGGGGCTGCAGCCCTGCCCACTTCAGGGCAGCACCATGCTCTCTGGCCGCAGGAGACCCCAAGGGCAAAGGGTCACTGTCAGGGCAGACCTGCACCACCAGCCTTCCTCTGGGTGGAGGGCTGGGTGACACAGACTAGCCTGAGGGAGTTTCGTTGGTGTGGTTTCCTCCATCGGGTCTGCACAGACCCCGATACTAATAACGATAACCCTTAACACTTGTATGATGCTTACATGTCCCACTTACATGATGCTTAACATGAGCCAGGTGCCATTCGAAGAGCTGTTCAGGTCTTAAGTCACGTAATTCTCACAACTAACCAATGAGATAGGTGTGCTACGTCATTCCCTTTTTCCAGACGAGAACACTGAGGACCCAGTGGTCGTAAGCTCAGGCCAGGACCTAATCAGGCAGCCTGGCCCTGGGTCTGAGCTCTTGACCACAGCGCTCTCCTGGGCCTCCCAGTGTCTGTGATCTGAGGGGCGTTCCTTCTCATGTGGTCTCTTCAAGTCAGTTTTAGGTCTTAGATCCTTTCTCCAACATTCCTTCTTCCTCCATGAACTTTCGGCCCAGCAGCACCTTCCTTATTTGGGGTGGGAGGGGTCTTTGTGGCGCCGTGCTGTGAGGTGGATGAGAAGGTCTGGGTTCGGGGCCACAGTCCAGGTTTAAATCCCTGCTCTGTCTCAAGTCTCCCAGTCACTTGGAGCCTCAGTTTCTTCACTTGTTAAATGGGCCCAGTGATCACCCCACCTCACCCACTGGTCTCTGCTCCATCCCTGGCAGAGGAGATGCTGAAGTAACGGCTGGTTTCCACTCACCCCACCCTCCTGGCCCCCTTGCCTCTTTCTTTCTTTTTTGGGGGGGACAAACATGAATTGCAGTTAGCATGAGGCCTGGGCTAGGTCTTTGCCTTCTGGGCGTGGTCCATATTGCTCAGGGCACTGCTTCTTTTGACTCAGGGAACAAAGGTGAAAGGAACTCGGAGGTTTGCTTGGCTCCAGGGGGACATGGGGGCGGGAGGGCCTGAACCCTCTGGGATGGAGGCCCAGCTCCCCTCAGCCCCAGGCACTCGAGCCAGCTTTATTGTGTCTCGTTTTAATGTGAAGAGTGGTTTGGGGCTCCTGGCTCTGCCTGGCCTTCACAGGGCATGAGGATCAGGCTTGTTGGGTTAACCAGCCCGCCCGGCCGGGGAGCAGAGGTGTTGGTTGATGGAAGACCTTTTCAGGCGAGGAGAGAGCCCACCTCTTGGACCTTGGCATCTGTGGGGCCTGGATGCCTTGAGCACCAAGCCCATCCCGGCCCCTCCCCAGAATTGCTGGGGCCTTAGCACAGAGATGCACCGAACTGAGTCAGTGCTGTTTTCCGCATTCAGTGCTCCCGGTTCTCCGGGACTCAGGTGGATGTGTCTATGATAAGGGGGGCAGATCCCTTCTTTCCCTTCCACCACAGGGGTGTGTGATCTCAGGATCCTTCTTTGGGGCTTCGCTCCCTACGAACCCCCAGGTAGTCTTGCCCCAAATCCTAAATTCGTCTCCCTCTGTCTCCTGGCCTCAAGGTTTCAGAGCGAGTCTGTGCCGACAGCTTCAAGGTGTGCTGAGACTCCAGTAACTTCCCCACGTTGTCTTGGCCTTGCCCTGTGACAGCTCAGGACGTGTTGATTGTTGTGGGTGGGAGGGAAGTGTGGCCCTCGGCCAGGGAAGGGATGACAGGCCTGACCTCAGTTTCCCCCAAGGCCCGGTGAACACTGCTGGGCGTTCCGTGACACCTGTGCGTTTATCCATCCTGTGAACTCAACCAAACGCAGCCATGCCAACCTTGTGTTTCCAGGGAAACCTGCCCGTCCTGCTGCTTGGCCGCTCCTCGGAGCTGCGGCCGGGAGAGTTCGTGGTCGCCATCGGAAGCCCGTTTTCCCTTCAGAACACGGTCACTACCGGGATCGTCAGCACCACCCAGCGCGGCGGCAAAGAGCTGGGGCTCCGGAACTCGGACATGGACTACATCCAGACAGACGCCATCATCAACGTGAGCCCCGCCTGCAGGGCCGGGCGGGTTTAGGAAAGCCGGGCTTAGGAACCAGGGGTGAGGCAGGCTCCTCAAGGTGCTGTCCAAGGGGTTCCCTTTGCACCCCTAGAGCAGCTGAGGCGGAGGGCTGGTCCTCCCCCGTAGCCGTCTGCAGGGGCTCCTGTGAAGGGCCTGTAGCTGTGCCCAGGTCTGCCGCCGGGAGGAGCCCCCACCCCCCGAGGGTCAGCGGCCCCTCAGTGGAGCTGCTTCCTGCGGGAGGGACGCTCACCCTGGCACAGGCTCTGTGGCCCCCAGGAGGGGTCTGCTCCGCCTTGGGCCGCAGTCTGAGCGTCACCCCTACACTGTTCAAAGTCTAACGAGGCCAGGGGTTGTGCCACGCAATCTCATAAATGGAATCTTTTTTAAATCACGTTTTTCCACTGCAGCTGTCTCCCTATAGGATTGACGTTTCTCAAAAGCAATGTTTTTTTCTCCCTACATCTGTCTAATAAATAGCAAACACAACATGTTTTGTTCACTCACTGCTCTAACAGGTTTTATTCCCAAACTTTCTTGTGATCTGCAAGAAGTAATGGAAATAGAACAAACTGTGGGTTTCCAGCCCTGGCAGCAAAATCGGGGTCACACGGATGGGGGGCTGTGCAGATTTGAAATACCGTGATGCTGGAGCAAGCGGGCAGCCAGCCTGTTGCCAAGAGAAGGAGGTTCTGCTGGGTGTTTGAGGGATTCAAAGGTGGCCTCTGGAGCAGAAAAACATTCCCATTTATGGCACATCTAAAACTTCCTCAAAATTGTTAAGGTCCTTTTTTTCCAGCAAAGTATTAGGTTGACAGGAACAAATCTCAGGAGAGAACCTACACTTGGGAACCTGCCAGGCAGGGAAGTAGATCGGACTATGTAACGACAAACTCCTAACTTTGTAATTTTTGCTTTGTTTCAGTATGGAAACTCCGGAGGCCCATTAGTAAACCTGGTAAGGCCTTTTAAAAATCTATGTACATGCTTTTTTTTTGCTTTCTTTTCACACATGAACTTTCCAAAGTGCATTATTTAATTCCTTTAAAGTGAAATCTGTGAATGTACTGCATCCTTGCAAATTACCCTTCTTGTCTTTTCTGGAAAGAGCGAGGCATCTGGAGTTGAGCACTGGAAGTGTAATGCCAGCGGAGACACTTGTGTTTCAAAGTTACAAGTAAATGCAGTGGAATTCAGGTCCAACCCAGGAGGAGTTAAAGGAGCAGGCCGTTATTCTGAAGGTGTCAGCAGTTCTGACCTGTCACAGAGCGGCACCTCCTTCAAAGGACGTCTCCAGGCTGCTGAAGGAGCTGGCTTGGCTCGTCTACAGTCTTTGTCTTGGCCAGGAGCCCTCCCTTAAGACCTGCCTGGAATGAGGCGTTATCCCGCTCACAGAGATGTCACTTCAGTCTGTTTAAATACATAAGCATGAAAAAGGAAGCCTTAGAATCAGACTGTCAGAGCGAGGGTGCAGCTCGGGGGTCACCCAGCTCGACTGTTGTTTACAGGAGATGAAATCAGGCCATCTCTAGCAAGGCCCAGGATGGCAGCGCCTCCTGGATGGGCCCTGGGAGTCGGGACTGAATTCTCAGTGCTGCGGGAGTGTGTGAGGAGTGATGTCTACTCTCCTGGCAGTTTTCCTTTCTAAGCCCAAGTGGAACACGCCATATAATAATAGCCTCCGGAATGATGGTGGGAGGGCGTGAGGGGAGCCTGTTGTTCAGGAATTGTTTCCTATGGTGCAGCATTCCCTAAACTGTGAGAGTATCTTGAATTGAAGCACACCCTGTAGACTGCCTTCCTCCATGATTTAAAGCTAGCCTGCAACAAGCAGAGGAAATGAGGCATGGTGGTGCGCCCTCTGCCTCTCCCAGCCCCCCGCAGCGTCCCCCGCTGCTGTCTGAGACGAGACTGCTTTTTCCTGGTAATGAAGCATGGGGGCCCTAGGCACTAAGCTGGTTCCTCCCTGGTATCAGCAGAGGAATCTTAAGATCATTGGAGATGGAGAAGCAGGAAGGTGTGGATGGCCCCCTAAAGGACTCAGAGGTTTTGGAAATGTATTCCCTGTGAATCAAGGTGCAAATGAGCATTTTGAAACAACCTGTTTGATGCCGTGCTTACCGCGTGTTGATCACTGAGTACAGTCTGGAGTGGGTGTCGATTCTTCCATTGCTGAGCGTGGCTTACGCTGCCTAAGTATTGCCTCCCCTCTGTGACCCCAGAACCCCCTCCCCCCGTCTCCCCCCACCCCTCTCGCTCTCTGAAGTAGCTCAGAGATTTCTCCCATACACATTCTCCGTTCTCTTTTGGTGCATGTCTTCAGGTCAAACCTTCGGGGATTCAGTAAGCTGTCTCCATCTTGCTTTTCAAGATGGTGAAGTGATTGGAATTAACACCCTGAAAGTGACAGCTGGAATCTCTTTTGCAATCCCATCGGATAAGATTAAAAAGTTCCTAACGGAGTCCCATGACCGACAAGCCAAAGGTAAAGCAAGGCCCAGATAGCCCAGGGGATTCAGGCCTGAGGCTTCGCTGCTCCTTGGGACCTTGGGGGCAGGAAAAAGACAGACCTGAGGATCAGCCAAGCCTGTCAGATCCGGAAGGCAGAGAGAATGCACGTCACGTCATTAAGGCCCTGGTATCAGCTCAGAGATGTTTGACCATTTTTGACCTATGATCATGAACGTTTCATACGGTTTAATCTAATCTGTACCAGGCACGATCCTGGGTGATTTCTATACATCATTTCACTTCCTTATTTATTTGTATCATTTAATTCCTTTGCGCTCTTGGGTGGGAATTATTAGTCCCATTTTACTCATGAGAAAACTGAGATTCAGGGAGATCATTTATTCCACAAATGTTTCTTGACCTGTCTGCTCGGGGTCAGGTTGGGGGTTCCGTGGCTCAACAGGGTCCCTTGCAGGTGTGATGTTTATGTTCTACCTGGGCGAGGGGGAAGGGTGATGGTCAACAAACATATAAGGTAGTTTCAGATAGCAACAAGTGCTTTCCAGAAAATGAAGCAGGATGGTGGGCTGGGGAGTGACGGGAGGGGTGGCCTGTGGAGACAGCGCGGCCGGGAAATGCCTCCCCGGCCGAGACCTGAAGGAGAAGGAGCCAGCAGGCTGGGATGTGGGGGGAGAGCATGCTGGACAGAGGACAGCAGATTCCAGGCCTCTGCTGTGGGCGTAGCGTAGTGAGCACAGGACCCACAAGTGGGCCGTGCAGCTGGATTGCTGTGAACGTGCGCAGTCACAGATGGGTGTGGAGAGAAGTCAGCCAGGGTCACAGGAGGCCGTGGTGAGGGGCTGGGGTCGCATTTTAACCACATTGAGAACAGGGAAGCTCATGATGTCTTTGAAAGGTCACTCTCGTGGCTGGGAGGAGAGTGGGTGGAAGTTGGGAGGCTAGTTGAGGGGCTCTCTTGGTCATCCAGACCAGGGTGGAGAGAAGGGGAGACATTCCAGATTTGTATAAGGGATGGAACCCTCATCAGATGTCAAGATGAGGCAAAGAAGAATCTAGGCCCACTCCTAGGTGTCTGGCCACTGACTGAAATGACAGGAGTCTCCCAAGGTCCCATGGCAGGTAGGGGTCTGAGCCAGGCTTTGGACCACTTTAGTGCAACCCCCATGGCCCTGACTCTACACTGCAAACTGGGGACTGGACCTCATGGCTCCTGGTGTCCCCGGCACAGCTGCCAACTGGGCTGACCTTCTGTTGTCATTTTGTTGTCCCACCAGGCAAAGCCATCACCAAGAAGAAGTACATTGGCATCCGAATGATGTCGCTCACATCCAAGTGGGTACCAGGACGTCTGTGTCTGTCTTAAATTTAAATACACCTGAACTTCAGGAGGCTCTCACTGGCTCCCCTGAAAGGGAAAACTTACACTGCCTTAAGACATCTCAGTTTCTGGTTAAAATTAAGTAACATTAGGAAAGAGAGGAGGGGCCGTTAGCCTTGGCCTCTTATTTTATCTTTCATTTTTGTTTTTGTGTTCTGAGCAGGTCCTTCCTTCTAGAAGGTTCTGCCCTCCTCTTTAAGGCAGGCCTGAGCAGCAGGTGGTGTTGGTCACTCTCCCTCATGCCTTCCTTTCACCACTTGTTCTGTTGAAACCCACATTCCAGGAGTGCCCCAAGCACCTCCCTTGGCCCCAGAGCGCCCTGCCCTTCATTAGCTCTGCCGCGTGTGGGCTGTGGCTCCCGGAATGCGGGTCAGGCCCAGCATGACTGATGGGCTTGTTTTCCCTGAGCTGATGGAAGTTGTGGCTGCCAGGCTCCTAACACACTGGTGTTTTAACCTTGATGAAAAAATATGGTGTAATCGCACGAGTCCTGGTAACCAAGGGCATGGTTGAAACTGTTGTAGGTAAGGTCGGCAAAGGGCAGAACCTATTAATATAGATATTCGTATATTAATTATCATACTTAATTAACTACTAATTAATTGTGAACACATTACCATAGTTTAGATACATATAAAGAATGGTGGTTCCTTTCTTAGCACTCCAGAATGTGGACTGATTTGCCAAGACTAAAATGTGCATCAGCTCCTTGTCTGAGAACTGTGGAAGACGGGGGTGCAGGGAGGGAATATGGGCCCTGGGGTCCGGCTTCCCGGGTTCTTGTCCTAGCTCTGCTACTTCCTGGCTTGTGACCTTGGGAAGGACTTGACCTCTGGTGCCTCAGTTTCCTCCTCCCTAGGATGAGGATAAGAGTGCAGGCATATTGGTGTGTGGTGAGGACCGAGTGAGTTAACATGTGTCAAGGCTTGGCTCAGTGGGTGGTGACAATGGTCACCAGCCACAGTGACGCTAGCTGCTATTTCTCACCTGCTTCCTCTGTGCCAGGCACTGGCCCAGGTGCCGTACCTGCAGGATCTCATGTAATCCTCACATCAACCCCCGTCATAGAGTCTTGTCATTATCCCTATTTTGCAGGTGAGAAAACTAAGGCACAGAGAGGCTAAGCAACTGCCCAAGATCACACAGTTAGACAGTGGCAGAGCTCGTGCTCCAAACAGGCCATCTGCTATATGGTCATGTGCTGTGTAACAATGTTTCGGTCAATGAGGAACCACGTACATAATGGTGGTCCCAGGAGATTAGTACCATTTAGCCCAGGTGTGTTGTAGGCTGTACCATCTAGGTGTGTGTAAGGATGCTCTATGATGTTCGCACAATGACCAAATAGCCTAACGATGCCTGTCTTAGAATGTATCCCCATCATTAAGCGATGCGTGACTGTACTGTATTGACTCCTTAAGTAGTAGCTACTATCACTTAATTAATAAAATTAATAGTAATAATGATAAAGCACTTCCCTTGCTGCTACTCAGTAAATCTTTGACCCTAGCAGACAGGCAATTTAAAGCAGAATCAAAACTCCTGGAGGAAGTGACATTAGCATCAGGGACAGGAGGAGAAGCTGGGTGAGAGCTGAGTCTCAGCAGAGGAGGCCCGTTGAGACCTCATGCTAACCCGGGTGCTTTTCCTCTCACTCAGCAAAGCCAAAGAGCTGAAGGATCGCCACCGAGACTTCCCAGACGTGCTGTCAGGGGCGTATATCATTGAAGTAATTCCTGATACCCCAGCAGAAGCGTGAGTTGGAATCGTTTTCCCTTCTCCTAATATTTTTGTGGTTCCTGGGGGTGGCAGGGAGGGGCGGTGTGTTTACATTGGCTCAGGTGATTGTGACAATCCTTGTAAACTGGTCGGACGTTGTTGGTCAGTCCTGCCAGTCAGGCCTTCCAACCTGGTTCAGCTCAGGACACATCAACCAAAGGGTGTTTCCTGTCTTCAAAAGTCCTGGCTTCACAGGGGGTCATCCAGATGGAAGGAGCAATATTGGACCTATTATGAGTCTCCGGCACAGGCCTGGCTGGGGAAAGAAGGTTTAAGGAGCAGTGTCCCTGAGACCTCGGGCAGGGGTCCCATCCTAGGCATCAGGACGCATCTCCTCCCGAAGCCTTCTCTAATTATATCTATCAGTTAGGCCACACCCATCCACACCTCTGGAAAAATAACCCAGGTAACATCAAAGGAACATGAAAAGAAGTAGCTCAACCAACAATCAGGGTTTGTTACCTGTATTGACATGATATCCCGAGAGAAGTGTAACACTGGGGGCCAGCTCTGGCTTGCGGCCTGCTTTTGTACGACATGAGCTAAGAATAGATTTTGCATTTTTAAATGTTTGAAAAAATTTAAAATAAGAATAGTATTTTATGACATACGAAAATTATATGAAATTCAAACTTCAGTGTCCATAAATGAAGTTTTACTGGAGCACAGCCAATAAATATTAGATGACATGTTGTCTGTCTGTGGTGGCTTTTGGGCTACAATGGCAGAGTTGAGTAACTGTGACAGAGACAGCGTGGCTTGCAAAGCCTAAAATGTTTCCTATCAGGCCCTTTAGGGGAAAAGTTGGCTGACTTCTTTGCTTGGACCATAGCATCTTTCTTTTTTTTAATTGATGTCTAACATTGTGAGATTTTGGTTATACATTTTTGCTTGTCAATCACCATATACATGTCTCCCTTCACCCCTTGTGCCCACCCCACACCCCCCTTACCCCTGGTAACCACATACAGTTTTCTCTGTCCACATGTTGGTTTATACACCATGTATGAGTGAGATCACGCGGTGTTTGTCTTTCTCTTTCTGGCTTATTTTGCTTAACGTAATACCCTCCAGGTCCATCCATGTTGTTGCAAATGGGACGATTTTGTCTTCTTTTATGGCTGAGTAGTATTCCATGGTATATATATACCACATCTTCTTGATCAAATCATCAGTCGAGGGACACTTAGGTTGCTTCCACTTCTTGGTTATAGTGAATAATGCTGCAATGAACATAGCGGTGCATAAGCCTCTTTGGATTGTTGATTTCGGGTTCGTTGGATAGACTCCCAGTAGTGGGATAGCTGGATCATAGAGTATTTCTATTTTTAATTTTTTGAGGAATCTCCATATTGTTTTCCATAGGGGCTGCACCAGTTTGCATTCCCACCAGCTGTGTATGAGAGTTCCCGTTTCTCCACATCCTCTCCAACATTTGTTGTTTTTTGTCTTGGTGATTATAGCCATTCTAATGGGCGTGAGGTGATATCTTAGTGTTGTTTTAATTTGCATTCCCCTGATGATTAGTGACGTTGAACATCTTTTCATATGCCTAATGGCCATCTGTATATCTTCTTTGGAGAAGTGTCTGTTCATTTCCTCTGCCCATTTTTTGATTTGTTTGTTTGTTTTTTTTGTTGTTCAGTTGTGTCAATTCTTTATATATTATGGAGATTAACCTCTTGTTGGATATATGTTTTGCAAATATTTTCTCCCAGGTGTTAAGTTGTCTATTCACTTTGATCCTGGTTTCATTTGTCTTATAGAAGCTCTTTAATCTGATGAAGTCCCACTTGCTTATTTTTTCTTTAGTCTCCCTAGTCCGAGTAGATACGGCATCCAAAAAGATTCCTTTATAACCAATGTCAAATAGTGTATTGCCTATATTTTCTTCTATGAGTTTTATAGTTTGAGGTCTCACCTTCAGGTCTGTGATCCATTTTGAGTTAATTTTTGTGAATGGCAATACCAGATGGTCCACTTTCATTCTTTTGCATGTGGCTGTCCAGTTTTCCCACCACCATTTATTGAAGAGACTTTCCTTTCTCCATTGTATGTTCTTAGTTCCTTTGTCGAAGATTAGCTGTCCGTATATGTGTGGTTTTATTTCTGGTCTTTCAATTCTGTTCCATTGATCTGTGTGTCTGTTTTTGTACCAATACCATGCTGTTTTGATTACTATTGCCTTGTATTATGTTTTGAAGTCAGGGATTGTGATGCCTCCAGCTTTGTTCTTTTTTCTTAGGATTGCTTTAGCTATTTGGGGTCTTTTGTTGCCCCATATGAATTTTAGTATTCTTTGTTCTATTTCTGTGAAGAACGTCATTAGGATTCTGATTGGGATTGCACTGAATCTGTAATTGCTTTAGGTAATATAGACATTTTAACTATGTTTATTCTTCCAATCCATGTGCATGGGATATCTTTCCATTTCTTTATGTCATCATCGATTTCTTTCAATAATGTCTTGTAGTTCTCATTGTATAGGTCTTTCACGTCCTTAGTAAGATTTATTCCTAGATATTTTATTCTTTTTGATGCAATTGTAAATGGTATTATCTTTTGGAGCTCTCTTTCTGTTAGTTCGTTATTAGCATACAGTTATGCAACTGATTTTTGTAGTTTGATTTTGTACCCTGCAACTTTGCTATAGTTGTCGATTATTTCTAATAGTTTTCCAATGGATTCTTTAAGGTTTTCTATATATAAAATCATATCGTCTGCAAATAGTGAGATTTTCACTTCTTTGTTGCCTATTTGGATTCCTTTTTCTTGCTAATTGCTCTGGCAAAAACCTCCAGGTACTGGAGGTTTTCGTATTCACTCTACGTTGAATAAGAGTGGTGATAGTGGGCACCCTTGTCATGTTCCTGTTTTCAGAGGGGTGGCTTTCAGTTTTTTGTGATTGAGTATGATGTTGGCTATGGGTTTGTCATATAAGGCCTTTATTACGTTAAGGTACTTTCTTTCTATACCCATTTTGTTGAGAGTTTTTATCATAAATGGATGTTGGATCTTGTCAAATGACTTCTCTGCATCTATTGAGATGATCATGTGGTTTTTATTCCTCATTTTGTTGATGTAGTGTATCACATTGATTGATTTGCAGATGTTGAACCATCCCTGTGTGCCTCATATAAATCCCATTTGATCATGGTGTATGATCTTTTTAATGTATTGCTGTATTCAGTTTTCCAATATTTTGTTGAGGATTTTTACATCTATGTTCATCAGCAATATCAGCCTCTAATTTTCCTTCTTTGTATTGTCTTTGTCTGGCTTTGGTATCAGGGTGATGTTGGCGTCATATAATGTGTTAGGAAGTGTTCCATCTTCCTCTATTTTTTGGAATAGTTTGAGAAGGATAGGTATTAAATCTTCTTTGAAAATTTGGTAAAATTCATCAGAGAAGCCATCTGGTCCTGGACTTATATTTTTTGGGAGATTTTTGATTACTATTTCAATCTCTTTACTTGTGATTTGTCTATTCAGATTCTCTATTTCTTCTTGGTTCAGTTTTGGGAGGTTATATGAGTCTAAGAATTTATCAATTTCTTCTAGATTGTACAATTTGTTGGCATATAGTATTCTCTTATAATCCTTTGTATTTCCGTGGTATCCATTTTAATTTCTCCTCTTTCACTTCTAATTATATTTATTTGAGACTTTTCTCTTTTTTTCTTAGTGAGTCTGGTTAAGGCTTTGTCAATTTTGTTTGTATTCTCAAAGAACCAACTCTTTGTTTCATTAATCCTTTCTACAGTTTTTTTGGTCTCAATTTCATTTATTTCTACTTTAATTTTTATTATTTCTCTCCTTCTGCTGACTTTGGGCTTTGTTTGTTCTTTTTCTAGTTCTGTTAGGCATAATTTAAGGTTGCTTATTTGGGATTTTTCTTGTTTGTTAAGATGGGCCTGTATTGCTATGAATTTACCTCTCAGGACCGCTTTTGTTGCATCCCATATGAGTTGGTACAGCATATTTTCATTTTCGTTTATTTCCAGATATTTTTTGATTTCTCCTCTAATTTCATCAATGATCCATTGGTTGTTCAGTGGCATGTTGTTTAATCACCACATCTTTGTCACTTTCCCACTTTTTTTCTTATAGTTGATTTCCAGTTTCATAGCATTGTGGTCAGAAAAGATGCTTGAGATGATTTCAATCTTCTTAAATTTATTGAGGCTTACCTTGTTTCCCAGCATATTGTCTATCTTTGAGAATGTTCCATGCGTGCTTGAGAAGAATGTGTAGTCAGCTGTTTTTAGATGGAGTGCTCTGTATATGTCTACTAGGTCCATCTCGTCCAGTTTTTCATTTAAGTCCACTGTTTCCTTGTTGACTTTTTGTCTGGATGATCTATCCATTGATGTAAGGGGGTACTAAGATCCCCTACTATTATTGTGTTGTTGTTAATATCTCCTTTTAGGTTTGTTAATAGTTACTTTATGTACTTTAGTGCTCCCATGTTGGGTGCATATATGTTTATAATTGATATATCTTCTTGGTGGAGTGTCCCTTTTATCATTATATATTGCCCCTCTTTGTCTCTTATAACCTGTTTCATCTTGAAGTCTACTTTGTGTGATGTGAGTATGGCAACACCTGCTTTCTTTTGTGTGCCATTGGCTTGGATTTGTCTTCCATCCTTTCACTCTGAGCCTGTGCTTACCTTTAGAGCTGAGATGTGTTTCCTGGAGGCAGCATATTGTTGGGTCTTGCTTTTTAATCCATCCTGCCACTCTGTGTCTTTTGATTGGAGAGTTCAATCCATTTACATTTAGAGTAATTATTGATATATGAGGGCTTAATGGTGCTGTTTTATCACTTATTTTATGGTTCGTTTGCATTTCCTTTGTTTCTTGTCCTGTGTGTTTCAGACTGCCAATTCAGTTTGGTTGTTCTGTCTTATGACTCTTTTAGTTTTCTCTTTATTTATCATATGTACTTTTGTTCTGATTATTTGTTTAGTGGTTATCTTGAGGTTTCTATAAAAAATCTTGTGTATAAGATAGTCCATTATCTGATGGCCTCTTATTTCCTTAGATTAAGTCAATTCAATTTCTTTCCTCTTCTCCTTCTAAGTTATTCTTGTCACAACTTATTTCATCTTGTGTTGTGGGTGTGTGTTTAAAGTGATGAGGTTATATTTATTTTTGGTATTTGGTATTTAAGTGGTTGCTAACCTATTCTGAAAGATATACTATTTTTCTGATTTTGTCTACCTAATTTTCTCCTTGCTCCAAGCTCTGTTATTTCCTTTCTCTTCTTTTTTTCAGGCATGAGGGCCTTCTTGAGTATTTCTTGTAGTGGGGGTCTCGTAGCCATGAACTCTCTTA